>NW_028326271.1:0-33508 GCF_027475165.1 Benincasa hispida
AGAAAATCATCAACAGTTCAATAGTTTTCCTAGTGTTGTATGTAGACGATATTCTACTCATTGGGAATGATGTAGGAGTACTGACTGCAGTTAAGAACTGGCTAATGACCCAATTTCAATAGAAAGATTTGGGAGAAACTCAGTTTGTTCTTAATATACAGATTTTTCGGGATCGTAAGAACAAAGTGCTAGCACTGTCTCAGACATCATACATTGACAAGATGTTATTCAAGTACTCAATGCAGAACTCCAGAAGGGGCCTACTGTCATTCAGGCATGGAGTTACTTTGTCTAAGGAGATGTGTCCTGATGAGATGGATCCCATATGCATCTGCCATTGGCAGTGATGTATGCGATACTCTGTATTAGACCAGACATCTGCTATGCTATGGGAATAGTCTGTAGGTATTAGTCTAACCCAGACAGGGTACGGGATCGCAGTCAAGAACATCCTTAAGTATCATCAGAGAACGAGGGACTACATGCTCGTGTATGAAACTAGGGATTTGATTCTTACTGGATACACAAATTCTGACTTTCAAACTGATAAGAACTCTAAGAATTCCACTTTAGGGTCAGTTTTTACTCTTAATGAAGGAGCAGTAGTGTGGCAAAGCACTAAGCAGGGGTGTATCGCTGAATCCATGATAGAGGCCAAGTATATAGAAGTTTGTGAAGCTGCTAAGGAGGTCGTTTGGCTTAGGAAGTTCCTGACATATCTGGAATTTGTTCTAGACATTCTCGGCCCATTATCCTCTATTGTCACAATAGTGGTGCATTGACGAACTCCAAGGAGCTTAGGAGTCACAAGCGCAACAAACATATAGAGCAGAAGTATCATCTCATCCGCAAGATAGTGCATCGAGAAGACGTGATAGTCATGAAGATCGCTTTGGAGTGCAACGTTGCTGGCCTATTTACGAAGGCTCTCACGGCTACAGTTTTTTAGGGTCACCTTCAGAGCATCGGTCTATGGGACTGCCCGCGGCTAGACTAGGGCAAGTAGGAGATATTTTGTACTGGGTCTTAGTGCCCTAGTTTAGTGTTTTGTACTAGTTATTTGTACATCTCACTCGCTTTAGGACAAGTGGGAGATTGTTGGGAATGATGCCCTAAACTCTTGTTGGGTCCTGTAGTTTGTAAACACAATTTTAAATAAACGCTTGTGATGTAGTAATATATGATATTTTCATCACTTTTGTCTATGGAACATTGAATGTTTTAATTGCTTTACCACAAACTAATAAACTAAGATCTCTGATTGTCTTTGTAACTTAAGTATGTATATGGAGACATACAGGTGGATCATGTCTTAAGTCATAACCAAAATGGTCTGTAGTATATGGATATAGGAGGGAAACCTTATCCTGGTAACGCTACGGATGCGACCCGCTTTGTAGAATAGTTACAAGTGTTGTGACTTGCTACAGATGGTCTGATCCTAATCATTCATGTGGAGACATACGAGTGGGGGTGTCCTATACAAAGGAGTGTGTATAAGACCGGACCACGAAGTGTTATAATCTCGTTATATAACGTCATTCATGACGGAGACTTCACTTCACTAGGATGACCATAGGTAACGTGACCTTAATCCTAAGTAAGTTGGGAACTCCTGCCTTCGAAGATGGTCCTTTCATTTGCATGGGTGCGAGTGGCCAGATCGCCGACTTAAACCTACCACTTTGGGGATTCGTCTGATTTGGGAGTTGGGAACTCTACTACACAAGATGAAATTCACTTATTCCCGGAAGCAAGGGTAAGTAGATAGATTGCTCCCTTAAGGACTGATTCTAAGGCTTGAACGATGTAGTGCCACACACCTTCTCATGGCCCGAGAGGTGTCCACACGTAGTAGGACTATGTTGTATTGTTCATTAGAGGGATCAATGATACATAAGAAGTTAGAAATAACTACAGGAGTAAAACGGTAAATTGGCCCAGCTGTACTTACGAATATCTGTGAAGGGTTATCGTAATGTTGATTGGTTATATCCGATGGACACAGAAATATATTTATAGTGAGAAGAGTGCAGTTTTTTATCTTTAGTGGAATACCTGGTAGTTAACGAATGGTGGATCTCATGACTAAAGAGTTTAGGCAGCTATTCACATACCGTTGGAGCTTCGAGTCATAGGTCCATAAGGTCCCCTTGGTAGCTCAATGGATTCAAGTTGAGAATCAGTTTTTGGGTCAATTTGAAGTGTTCAAATTGACAAGAGGGAGTTCGATTATATATGATATGATTGAACTAGTCAATTATATATGATATGGTTGACATAATGTATGAGATACATTAATTGAAAGAAAATGATATAAATATGATTTATATCTAGTGAAGGAGAAAAGACTATGATTCATATGTTGCATATTATGTAATATTAAACCATAGGTTATAAATATAATAAGATTATATTTATTTTTTAATTTAACAATTATGGGATAATTGTGCCGATTTTTTCTCCGTAACCGAATGAGTTAGTGGGAGGTTGCATTCAGTTTTCATAACTGAAGGATAAAATGAAAATGGTTTTCATTTTGCAAAGTATCAGACATTCGCTCATCAATTGTGTATACTGCCTATAGCATAGCAAACCGAGAGCATACACGATAGCTTAAAATTTCTAAACGATCGTATACACGCGTGCCTTTACCTAAACGATTGCATAGGATTTACTAAACAATCGTCTAGTGTTTTCTATGTGATCGCACACCCGAGTGTTTACTAAACGATCATCTATACGATCTCGCACCTTTTACTACACGATTGTGTACCTCTTCCTAAACGGTCAAGCATCGTCTATACGATAGACACCCGATTTCTCCCACTTGCTTGGTCGTTGTAAACGATCATCTCTTCCTCCTTCTCTCTACCAAATCCAACAGAGTCCATACCTCTTGGATTCTCACTCTGAGAATACCGAGGGTTCCGAGTGATGGTGTCTTCCCTTGCTGCCTTGTTCGTGAGGAGTCTGTTCGTGGGTAGACGACACCGTGATTTGGTGGATGATAGCTTGGACAATCTTAGCGAGAGTGAGAAGTGTAGTACGTTTGATGAGAGCGAGATTTCTGTGAAGAAGGGTTCTTCAACTGGTAGGTATCTTGTTCTCTTTGTTGTTTAAAGTTCAAAGCATGCCGTAATTTATTGTTAAATTCATATGTAGTCTATTTGATTGTGAATGCGGTAATTCTGTCACAATGAGTTTGGAACGATCTTACTTCTGCTTAGAGGTACTCTTTCATAAGAGTTTCTTCATTAATGCGAGTAAATCTTTTAAAAAAATAGTAAGTTAATGTTAGGCCAGGTTAGAATTCAAACTTCCACCACTTCCAGCCTAATTTAATAGATTAAAAACTCTTGATTTGATCTTTAAATTATTTGTTCTATTTCAATAAAGAATTTCTTTTTCTTTTGAAACTCAAGCTTCATGAATAAACGTATTTTTAAACCTAGTTATTTCGATTAACTTTTTGGCCTTTAATCTCAAATTAATTAATATTTTGACGATAATAAACTTGTTTTTATTTATTAACAATTTGAGGATTTTGAAGTGTCCATTGCATAGAGCTCGGACAATGATCCCAAAGCAATTTGGATCATTCAAATCAGAGTTCAAATGAAAAACTTATGGCCAAAACAAATTCAAAGGAAATCTTGATGCATTAATGATGTGGCAATGGTCGTGGCGAAGTCAAAGATCAAATGGATGATGTGGCACATGACACGTAGATAGTCAATGATCAACGTGCTGACATGGCAGATGGCATGGCAATTCCAATAGTCACATAGGATGATGTGGATGAGAAAGTGGGGGCACGTGGTCAAATATGATTGCGACATGTGGCGAGGTTATTAATAAAATATTAAAATAAATTTTATAATAGTAAAAAAGTAAACGGTCGCATATTTAAATTTTATTATTATTTTAATCGGACCAACAAGATGATGACACGTGGTAGTTTTATTTTTATTAATAATAAATGGGTAAACGGTCAAGTTTTATATTTTATTATTACTTTTAAAATCCAACCAATTAGAAGCTGATACATGGCAGTCCACCGCTAGTTCAATCTTTCTAGTTTAATTTGTAGCCCAAAAAAATTGAAAAATTCTGAAAATTTTCTTAAAAACTTTACAACCTCCTGAGATCTTATTCCAATTTTTTTGCGCAACTTTTTAGCTTCATTTTTTTAAAAGTTTTCATAGCCATTAGAGGGCTTTTACTTGTAAGAATTGTTATTATAAATTCTTTGATTTTAGATTTGTTCATCCACTTTTTGAGAGAATTCTTTCATCTTGTCCTTCATCTCCATATCATTGCAAGGGTTGCTTTTGATCTCAAAAAACATTATATGCACTTTATTTTTATATATTCTTATTTGTCTCTATCAAGGTTCAAAATATTAATGTCGATGGAAATATCAAGGTTCCGAATATCAATATCGATGAAAATTTTAGAAAACTTTATGAGATGGAAATTGTTATAGTTAGTTAATGAAATTTCGACTGTCGTTGAATTAGACTATAATTAACCATTTTTAATAATCATTTCTACAAAGTAAAACAACATTTAGATGTATATTATAAAATATTTGTATAAATGTGATGTGAGAGCAGAAATTAAAAAAAATAAAAAAATAACTACAAAATAAAACCAAACATTGGAAATGAATTACAAAATTAAAGGACGTAAAATATCTGCATATAAAATAATTGTAAATTATTTATTATAAAATAAAAAATCATAACATTAAACTAACATAACATAAGATAATAAGAATAGAAAAATCATAACCTTCCGAACTCACATTAATTGAAATGATATGAAAATTCATTAGAAAATATTTGTACGAAAATATGTGGTTTTTTTTAAAATAAAAATTTTATACGATAAAAAAGAAAAAACTAGTTACTTGCACTTTTCTTGAGATAACATAGCTAATTACTATATATATATATATATATATATATATAAATAAATGAAATATAAAATCTCGAAATTCGAAGAAATTTCGAGAAAATGAGAAAAAATTGAAAAATTTTCACAAAAATTTCGCCTATAAAAATCTCGAAAATTTGACCGAAATTTTGAACAAGGATTTCTACACATTTTTTGATTTGAAGCATTCAATAAGATCATTTGCAGGGTGGTATCATGGTTACTTGGAAAAAGTTTCACACTTTGGCAGAGAGTGGAGCACGTCTTTTTATAACTAGATCCCCTTGCTCAATTTATTTCTATTGGATCATTAATGTGAGTTAATCATTATCATACTACAATAATATCTTAATCACCTTTGTCATACATATTTAACACGCAATTTGACGTATCTATTTTTATGCGTACTTTTTTTTAAAGAAAAAAGACAAACAACTCATCTAATCTTTCCCAATCTAAAACTAGACAACCTATTTGAAAAGCTCACTACTCAAGTCTAAAACTAAAAGAAAAATAAATAAATAAAAGATCAAACTCTAGAATCATCTAATCTTTATCTTCACGTTTGATTCCCCACAAAGTCTACCAAAATATAAATAATTTGGATATCTAAAACAATTCAATGAAGATTTTCTTCGTTTAACTTCATACTTCTCCCTCTAATATTCTTCTTCTTCTTTGTAATATGAGTCATTTTTCTATTGTATTTTATTAACTATTGTACTATAACATCTTAGATGTTTTATATATATATATATATATATATATTGTATTTCAATGTTTATATTCTATTTTGTACTGTTGTTATTAACTTGTATGCTAAATATATCTATATCCTAGATTTTTTTAAGAAAAAGAAAATGTATCTTCAATGTATCAGTATCCTCGTTTTTTAGAAATATATATTAAAAAAATATATAAAAAATGGCATATCTTTAGACGAATCTGTATCTTAGTTTTTTTAGAAATTGACAAATCGTCGTATCTGACCGTATCCATATCATGTAACCGTATCTGTGTTTGTGCTTCATAACATTTACTTTTGAAGGAACTGATAAAAACTCCCTCCAAAAGTTTCGATAAAAGTTCACAGTCCTCAATTTTATTAGAAGGTATGTAATTATAATGTTGGTTTCATATATATATACACATGTATGCATTATATTGGAATGATGAAGTAGAGAAAATGGTGAATGAATGGTTAATCAGTTTAAGGGGATGGGGTTCTGATAATTTTGTAGAAGATTCTATTGAAGAATTGAGGGAAAAAATTATGACATTATTACAAGGTCTCTAGTTGGATATCATGTTAAATCAATTAAAAAACCGTGATGTTATTTGTTCATGAAACTATCTTTTGTCATTCCAAAAATTTAACATTTACAAGAGTTCCTTTTGAACAGATTATGACACATGCAAATTTAGGTCTAACAGATACATATATCAAACAGTTTACGTAGCTATTGGAATGGTCGATATCACACAATTTTTTGGGCCATAAAAAATAGAGTTTTAGGTACTTTTGAAAATTTATGGCATTTTTCTAGTGAAATAAATTTATGTTATTATTTAATAATCATCAATAGAAAATAATTAAATGATTATGACATGAGCTGATTTGGATCTTGCTAATGCATATATTAATAGAGATTTTTCTTTTGTGGATAAAGATGAAGGTCTTCTCAATCTTTTTATGGTGAGTTTAATAATTTATTTTAATGCATCTTTAATAAAATATTTATGGGTAGATTTTGTATCATACTTTGTTTATTTTTTGGGGGTAGATTCTTCTTCAATTGCAAAATCAAGGAGGAAAAGGTATATATGTATGTGTATTAACTTGTTAATTTATATTTTAATTTGAATTGTTTTAGGTAAATATATATCACTTCATATTGGTTTTTAGGGGATGGTGGACACCTCCATTATTTACTGACACTTTTGCTTTTGCAAAGTCTTCATTACAACATGCTTTAAGGAACAACACTCTTACACAGGCTCGTACCAATATCTCTCCTCATTATGATTTGGTATTAATATTTACCTTTTTTTTTCTCCTTCATACCATTTTTTTTTAAGAAACAAGGCCATATAAATGTTGGAAAAATAAAAGACCACGTAATCTTTATGTAACAACTCAAATTTGTACACATACACTATAGAAATTTAAATGTCGAATGTTAGTTAAGATTCAACATGTGAATGAATTCTAAGTTTAAGCCCATAAATTTAAAATTTAGCTCATAAATCTCATAAGACATTAAATAACGAAGATAATATTGATATGGAAATCAAACAAATTGCTAGCTAAGAAAAATATCTAGGAAATAAAACAATGACAATATAGTTAAAAAAAACACAAAAAAAAAAAACAAAACAAAACAACCACAGCAATTAAAGATTAGATGAAATGATAAAAACTATTAAAATATGAAGAAAGCTTAAAATAGTAATAATGATATTTAAAAAATAATAATAATTAAAAAAAAGAAGATAAATATGAAAGAAAGTCAATAAAAAAAAGAATAAAAGAATAAGACAAATATGAAGGAAAGTCGGTTAAGAAAGAAATGAAAAAAAAAAAAAAAAAAAAAAAAGAGACGGTGGAAGTAGCTTATATATAGGCATACATAGTTTTCTTGTTTTGAAAATAATTAGGTGGAGTACAACTTGAAGGAGATAGGGAAGTAAGTTATTTTCTTTCCCTTTTCTTCTTTAATTACTTTTAGTAAAATCCAACTTCTTTCAACATGTTTTTTTTTTAAGAAATCAATAAATATATATAGGGTTACAACTATTAAAATTTTTTTCACTTGACAAATTTGTTAATACTTGAATGTTACAACTTTATTTTCAATTCTTAGACTATAAATATGTTAATAAGTGATTTGTAAGATAAAACTTATCTAAGTTAAATAGTATTATGGTAGTAATATATACACACAACTTTCATAAGTTGTAGTACATTATTATTTGTAAGCTAAATTAAAATTTAAAATTTAATGATAAACAAACTTTTGATTTATAACGTACGCACTTAATATTATTCCTTTAATAAAAGTTTGGAGTTTTATTACTACTATTATATACTAGATATTGCTATATTTACTACTATTCCTTTTACTACACCTCCAATTACTACTAATACAATGTTAAATCTTAATTTTTTTTTAATTATTCTCCACCTGTCTCTTCTTCTTCTTCTTATTATTATTATTATGATGATTATTACTACTACTACTACTATTATTGTTATCATCATTTCACTATTACTGCTATTATTACTATTATTGTTATTATTATTATTATTCTTATTATTTCTATTATTGTTGTTATTATTATTATTCTGGTACTATTATTATTACTCTTATTATTATTACTAATACTAATATTATTATTGCTTTATTATTATTATTACTAGTACTATTATACCATTACTAGTACTACTACTATTATTATACTAATACTAGTAATATCATCATCTTCAGTATTAGTAATCTCATTGTTAAAGAATTAAGTGTAATTGCACTAATACTCTCAAGACTTAATGATTATAATTCTCAAGATAAATAAACCACATTCATCAAGTTCTTTAACATAATAGTCCTAACATTAGTTTTAATTATAAGTGTTTTACGAATTTTATAGGATCAAACCATAAGAAATAATAAGGAATAATTAGGATCGCAGTCGATGTAAGTAGTTTATCTCACCCTCTCTTTAAGTATTTTATGGTAGTGTACCTTTATTATGTTGCATAATTATGTTATTGTTATGTTGCATTATGTGTTTAAAACGCGTTTTGTCGACAAGGGACCCCATGCATTATATTTGTTCACGATGATAAAATAAGATTAAATTTTAATTAGATAAAGGTTATGTTTCTAGGGCTAGTAGGGCATGTATGGTTGCACCCCTCTAGACCCAATTCTATGTCAAGTTTATGCTAGGGACCAACAGGGTATGTATGGTTGTATCCCTCTGGTCCAATCTTACGTTTATGCTAATGGTTGATGTTGGATGCGACTCTGGCCCTACTGACTGCATGACCCGCTAATCATCAGATGGGTTAGTTTCTGCTTAAGTCCTCATCTTCCTACTAGGGCGGAGGAATTTACGTTGGAAGCATAACTGACCACCTCATGTTACTATATGTTTTTATGACATGTTGCACGTGATTGTACATTTGGTCACTACCTTAAGTGAGAACTACTTATTGGGTATATTATATACTCATCCTATTTTACAGACTTTGTAGGTAAGGACACAACATAGGTGGCAGGATCGGACGTCGCTCAAAGAGCCAACCATCAAACTCACTATTATGGCCATATATGCATTTTGTATCACTACGCTAATGTTTTATGGATCCCGGTGTTTTGTAAATTAAACTTTTTATATAGTTTTCTACCTAATTAAAAAAAATTTAGATATGTTCTGTTGAAATTTTTACCAAAACTCATCTCATGATAGAAAAGTCTAAGTATGCATGTCGCAGCGGTCGGACCTTAATATGTAAGGATCTAGTCGTTACAGTTTGGTATCAGAGCATTTGAGTCAAGTAGGCTCTACTACATTAGAAGAGTCGTGGTGTTTGATGGTTTAGCCTATTAAGTGATGCCCATAGTTATGCCAAATACGCTGGTAAGTGTATTTTCAAATAAGTAATTTAGCAAATAATTCAGTAAACATAGGTATGAGAAATAAATAAATAAAGAGGGATTGATTTCTTCCTTACAATGAAAGAATGTGTGTACCACATGTCACCACAACAAGCTCGAACCAGACGAGGCAGACCTCGAAATGAATCCACGAGGGATCAAAATCAAGGAAATGGACAAATGCCTTACATGTTACACCAGATGCACTACAAATACTAATACAGAATATGAGTAATGGAAATACAACCTCATCCACCACACCAATAACCAACGATACAAATGACTTGAAGATCATTCGAGAATTCAGGAAGTTCAATCCTTTAACATTTGATGGGTCATCTGTGGATCTAACTATAGTAGAGAATTGGATAACAGAAATAGAAACCATTTTCCGCCACATGAACATCCCAGAAGAACAGAAAGTAAATTGTGACACCTTCATGTTAAGAGGTGATGCAAAGTTCTGGTGGGAATCCACACAAAGAAAAATCAAAGGTTCAATCTCATGGCAGCAATTCAGTCAGGCTTTTTACAACAAGTATTGCAACTATTTTAAACAACAAAAAGAATCAAACCGAATCTGGTAACATGAATGCGAAAGCAAAGAAGCGGGACTGAGCTCACCAGTTCATTAACCAGAGACGTCGTTATCCTTTTCCCTAACAAACTCAACTGTTCCAACATAGTTTCAGCGTCTCTAAGTGAACCATCAGCATTCATAGCTATCAAGTCCAAAGCATCCAAATCAACATCAAGGTTTTCTTCTGCAGAAATTCTTTTCAGTCTTTCCACCATGTCACAATCTTTTATTTTGTTAAATAGGTACTTCTGACACCTTGATTGAATGGTACGGGGTACACTGTCAAGATCAGTAGTTATAAATATGAAGACAACACGTTGGGGAGGTTCTTCAAAAAATTTGAGAAATGCGAGCCATGCCTTCGAGGGCAACAGATGACACTCATCAATGAGAAAAACTTTGTATCTCAAGAAGGCAGAAGATTGCCCAGATGATAGCTTTTTTAATTGGTATCTAATTCTATCTATTCCCTTCTTGTTTGTTCCATCAACTTCCAAGAGATCCTTTTGTTTGCCAGCCATGAAATCAGTGCATTCTCTGCAGTACCCACATGGCTTATTTTCCTCAGGAGCCAAGCAATTCAATGCAGCAGCAAAAATCCTTGCTGCTGCTGTTTTTCCAGTACCCCGGGGACCTTGGAAAAGATAAACAGGAGCAATACGACCCCTTGAAATAGCATTTATAAGTGACTGCACCACTATATTCTGCCCTATAAGTTCATTGAAGAACATTGGCCTATACTTCTGACTGAAACTTCTAGTACTTTCTGGCGTACCTCCCTCCTCTACTTCCCCATTCAAAGCAACAATTTCTAGCCCTTCGTGGCTCCTACAACTAGATGACCATCTTCTTCCATCTAATCTACTCAAAGCCTCCAAATCAAGCTCCCCAAAGTTAGTAGACAATTCATCATCGCTCCTCCCAGTTCCAATTGACGAACCAACTCCCCCATCTGCACTGTTAGTAAGCAATGGGAGGACCCCTCGAGCACTCCCTGAAGCAAATCTTCGTTTACTGGAATTTATTGATTTGCGCCTAGAATAAATTGACTGACTACCAAACAAAATGCTACTTCCCTTCCTTCTCAAGGTATCAGAAAGTGAAGGAGAGCAACAGCTTCCACAAATTCCTCTATGCTTTGGTGTCCTCTTTGACCAATAGCACGGAATACCACAACCCTGACGACCAGGAAAATCTAACCGACCATCCACTTCGTCATCCGCATCATTAATCGAAGTTGTGGTGCCATCCCAAGACCCAACAGTACTTGGATTGCGATTAACATACCTATTATAAGAACTAGTAGATAATGCTGGGGTGCTATAAGAATAAGAAGAGTCCTCTTTTCGACTGTTTCTCAGTAACTTAGAAGACGGGTGGAAACTTTTGTGCTTCAGCTTCAATAGTAAAGGAGACGCCGCAGAATATCGTCTGAAATCCTCTGAATTAGAGTAATCTTCGGTATCATCAGACTGCTCGATCGAGTCATCCTGGCTGAAATTAATAGACAACGAAGGATGGCCCTCAAGCATTTTCCTACCCAGAAGAGGACCCTTTTGTTGATGTCTAGACAAAACATCTAAATGGGAACAATGCTTCTTACTCTTCTTCTTGAATGCAGAAGCCCGTTTGGCCGACGGTCCACTGTATGAAACGAGATTTGCATCACCGCACCTGAAAACCATTGAAGAACAGAGATCTCCCAAGTAGGTATCGCTCTTCGAGTCGCCTCCATTTCGAGCGTCACTCAAGCTACCATCAAGACTGACCCCTGGAACTGAGTAAGACCCATCGTTAGCATCGTCGTTGCCATCACGATCTTCGTTCTGAAGAGTTGCACTCTTTTCGCTTGATGATTTATGGCTCTTCCAGTTGTAGAGATATATCTTCTTGTCCTTAGGATTCCGATTTTCGTTTCGTAGAGGAACAATGGCGTCCAGTTGGGATTGACCACTATACCTCCTGGTTTCACATTCCAAGTTCTTGTTCAAAGAAGAAGACCCTCCGGCTCCGGCCGCTACTGCAGTTGCAGCAGCCATTACAGATCTAGAGGAGCTAAGCGGAGACTTCCAAGACGATGTAGTACCAGGATCCCTCAAAACACGAGCAGCCTTCCGGATTTGAGTAAGCTCCTTTTTCAAGTGGAGCTTACTAGGATCAGAAACTCGAACTTCCGCCATTACCACTCAGTTCGTTGAACTCGAAGCACAGATTAGCAGCAGAACGAACTCGGAACCATTTACAATGGCATGATCACTCTCACATTCTCACTTCATCAATCAAACATGTTAAGAAGTAGTAGAATAACAACAACAGAAGAAGAAAAGAATCAAACAAAAACAGAAACCAACACAAAATGCTTATACAAATAAGAATACGATCAGTAACCCAAATGATATACGGAAGAAAATAACTTGAAAATAACAGAGATCTGACAGAGATATACAAGAACAGAGAGAGTGGGAAGGAAAATGTTGCTCTGAGTTTTAGGGTTTTGAGCTTGGCGCTTCAAGAATGAGCCTCTGAACATAAATTTCGAGAAACTAAAAAAATTTGAAGAAATCGAAGATGGAAACTCCCTCCAAACACGGTGGGGTTGATTGATTTCTCTCTCTAGTTCTTTGTCTGCAACAATGGCGTTTGATTTGTGATTTAAGCCAAAATTTGAGTCAATAAAGAACTGCCATTTCCCTTTTTCCTTTGCCATCCGCCATTGATTTTGATTGATACAAAAAGGAGCAAAGTAGGGGGGAAATGAAAAAGGAGGAGAAACAATTTCAATTCAATTCAATTATTGATTTGACAAAGCAATAAAAGAAATCCCAAACCAAATTAAGATGTGAATTTAGGAATTGACCCTTTTAATTATATTATATGATTGGATTGGATCAAGAACATTGCACATTTCTATGTTGTAATTATTTCTAATTTCAGGATTTATTGGAATGCCCCATTTTCCTATTCTTTCCATCATTTTTGCAATCTTTCTTTTTTGGATCATAATAAATCATCACACTAAATTATGTTTGTGTAATTTAAAAATTACTTCAAAAGTTGATGAAGTTTGCTCAACTGTATATTAGACTCAAGACTTTTTTTTAGTATAATATAGGTAAAGAATCTAAATTACAAATCTCTTCGTATATTATGTCTAAATTTACTTTAATTTGTTTATACTTAAGAATTATAATCTCAAATGTTATAACTTCTCGTGTTTATTTCAACATATTATTAAATTCGTGATTAATGTAAAATTCTAACTCAAAATAGTTTTTTTTTTTTTTTGTTTTTTTATTTTAAATGTTACAATAGACAAAGGGTTCAAATAATGGCCATTAAAAAAAATGAGAATGTGTATGTGCCTATGATGATTTTTTTAATGTACATAGTAGTAAAACTATTTTAATTCATAATGAAAAGAGGTATATTAACCACTCATTATATGTATTCAAAAAAAAAAAGAAAAGAAAAAAAGAAACCTCTCATTTTATTATTTATCACCACAAAAATAAAGTTCAATGTCTTTTTTTTTTTCTTTTAAAGAATTGTAAATTCAGATTTCCAACTTTACGTAGTTCCTAAAAAGAAAAGTTTCCTACTTTACATATGAATTTATATATATGCATGTGTTTTTATTTATTGGTCTCTTTGCATGAGTTAGCGTAACAAGAATGAATTTCTCGATTTCACAAGACAATGTTAAAAAATTCAATTTTATTATCTTCAATAATATTTATTATTGAAGTTTGTACATTTATCAAATAACTCAATTTTCTCTTCTTTGTCTCTCCCTCCTTCCAATATTTTCAATGACTCTACCTATCAATCACCGACGACGACCAACTCTAGTGACAATCATCGTCACGCGACATGCTCTGACGACCATCTCCATGGCCAACTTCGACAACACCTAATGGCAGTAACTATTGTTGCCTCACTCTAGCGACATACTCTAATAACCACCTTCAGCGACTAAACTCAAACAACCACCTCCGAAAAAATCATTTCCAACAACCACCTCCGAAAAAATCATTTCCAACAACCACCTTTGATGTCCAACTGTGCACAACTACCACCTCTAACAATCAACTTCGACGATCACCTCTACTGACTAACTCCATCGAACATCTCCAACAACTCTAATGACCAACTCAATTGGCTATATACTCTTGAAAAAAAAAAATTGGCTGATGAAAGTATTTCCAAATACGAAATCAAAATTATTAGTTTATAGTATTTGATAGTTGTTGGGATATATGCCCTAAATTTGTTAGGGTTGATACCCTAAATCTTGTGAATCTTGTAGTTTGTAATTGTAATGTATAAACAATTTTATTTATTTGATAAAATATGAAATGTTTTATTCGACATTTAGTAGCATTAACCCACAAATCAATAACTAACATCCAAGGTTATCTTCTGTAGCTTAAATATGTATGTAGAGACATATAAGTAGATCATGTTTAAGTGATAGCGTAAATGGTCTGTAGTAGATGCATAAGGTTAGACACCTTATCCTAGTGACACTACGAATACGGTCCACTATTGGGGTAAACGATAATTTAACCCAGATGTAATTATGAGTGATTCGTGAAGGGTCAACTTACTGTTGATTGATTATATCCATAAACACAAAGATATATATGTAGTATGAAGAGTTTAATTAATGGAGTAACCTACAGTTAATGAATGTTGGTTAATTTAATTAAATAGTTTAATTAATTAATCACAAACCATTGGAGCTTCCAATCTATAGGTTCATTAGATGCTCTTGCTAGGGTAAAAATAAGAATAAATTAATTTTAGATTAATTTAAATTATTCAAATTAAATAATGAAATTAATTGTATCAGATGCTTATAAATGATTTATAATTAATACTATATATGAGAGAAATAAATATTAAAATATGATTCCAATATTATTTACATGAATGAGATTCGTATAAAACTATAAGTTAAATTCGTATGAATACGATTCATATTAAAACTATAGATCATATGAGAGAATAATGTATTTGAATGAGATTCAAATAGTAATAATAGGTTAAGTTTAATGTGAATGAGATTCATATAATATAGTATATGAGAGGAATACATTTGAATATTATTCAAATGTGACATTAATTATATATACAATATTTAGTTAATTGATATTAATTAATTGAATTAATCAATATTAATTTAATTTAATTAAATAAGATTTGATTTAATATTAAAATAAATATAAAAGTTAACTCTCTTGTAGTTAGCAAGGGAGTTAACATAAGATTGAGGGGAGTTATCTCCTTTCCCCTCTCACGTGTAACATAAAATTTTATGTCATATTCGTGACTCTGAATCTCAAGTATAAAGAGGCTGTTTCATATAGTTTGAAAAGTGCTTCAGTGACTGATGATGTTGAAAGTCGTGTATGGCTTTCTAAAGAAGACGAACAACAACTAGCGGCGAACAAGCATAAATGCAACTCTCATTTCATCATTTCTAGTTCAAATATCCCTTATTGCCTAGTTCAACCACGAACCATCAAAGGTAGTCGGCGAAGATGCGCAGCGATGAATAGTCCTGGGCCCGAGGTAGGTGCTTTGTTTGTGAGCCGGAAATTCGAAGATTAGTGATCCCATCGTAGAAGAAAAGTTCTTCTGCAAAAATTCTATCAAGCAATCCCTCTCTCATTTACTCTTTCCCTTACCAAAATCGAAAATCCCACAACTCCTTCGATTCTTATTTCAAAGAATAGCAAGGAAGACTTGGTGGTTGTGTATTTGTTAGTGTTTGTTTGAGGGAGAAATTCATTGTACGTTGAGTTCGTGAAGTGGGAGTTTCGAGAGGAAAACATTAAAAATTGTCTTCAAGGGTCAATTCCTCTAATCCATCTATTCCTCTGTACAACATGTTTATTTATACGTATATTTATCCTATACAATTCTATATGTTTCCTCTGTATTTTCACCATTCCCAAAACGAATTTCAAAAGCACACACGTTCACACACTTCACTTAGGAATTCGATTCTTTCAATAGTCGTCTTATATAGTAATTTAACATTAACAAAAATACTTTAAGCATATAGCTAAACCAAACAAACTTGTGTATAAAAACACTTTTGAGAAAATGTAACAAAATACATTTGTATTTTTATTTTAAATAGTTATTAAAAAAATGTTTAAATGCAAATGAATTTTTGAAAAACATTCCACCACCTATTCAAAAGCTCAACACCATCATCAATTTATCTAACTAATTTAGGACTTCCACATTCTCAACACCATCATACATGCATAATAAACTCTAACTTATAATTTGACATAGGATGCCATAAAAAGCCTTACGCCCTTTGATGACCTACTTTTTTTTATACATATTACACTCATATATTTCACTAATGTAAAAATATATTGTAATTTGATTGTTTGTAAGAATATTTTGTTTATCTCAAGTACAATGCTAATAGTTACCTCTAAAAAATTGTAAAATACATGTGAAAGTTTCAAGTCAATATCTCGATCGAATGTTAAAATTTTAGAAAGATATATGTGCAATTGAAGGGTTAAACAAAAATAACCACTTGAAAAACATACTCGTTCATATTATAAAAAATTGCACTATATACCCGTGATTTCATATATATAGATTTCCTAATTTTAGTATAGACTAAATAACTTTGCATCTCAACGAATATAATCTTTCCCTCTGAAAAAAATGTTAACTTCATATTTTAAAACTACTTTTGTGGAGGAATAAAAAATTATTAATTGGTAGAATTTTAAATGTTTTACCTTTTCAAGGAAAACCCCATTTCTCCACAAATGGTTTCTTTTGTGGTTCATTTGGAAGTAATTTAGTAAATATACAGCTGAAATTAGATCATTTATTCATTTATTTACTTCTATAATCGTCGTCCTTTTTTCTTTTTTTTTTTTTCCCTTTTTTTTCTTTTTTTTTTTTTTTTTGTGGAAACCGTCTTTTAATTATTATTATTATTGGATAAATTCCTTTTCTTTTTCATTCCCACTATTATAGGTAAACTACTTTAAAATAATTAATACACACACGCCAATAACTTTTAACTTATATGTACCTATTTCAATATTTCAATTATCTCAAAGTAAGAAATAATATTAATAATAATAACAACAATTACTTATCAAGTTCCATGTACCATGTACTACTTTAGTCAAACTATATAGATAAAAATCTATATTGATTTATTTATTTTAGTGAATGGTTATGAAATGTTTGGTCCACCTACTTCATAAATTGATTTTAAATAACTTAATTTTACCAATATTAATAGTATTTTACTATAAAATTTATACATTTATCAAATAATTTTATCTTTTCATCTTTCTCTCTTTTGTACACTCATCGAATAGCTTCATCTTCGTGGTAGTGTACTTTAAACACAAACTTCTTATCTCCAACATGTTAACCCTAAACTTTAGAACTCAGCCTAATACCCCAAGTAACCCTTATGAGGCCGTTTGTTTTTTTGGGAATGTAGATTACCAAAATCTTTAGATGTCTAAAATTATAGATAGCTAGAATTACAGAGGTTCGGGATTTTAAAGAGTCATGTTTGTTTCGTAGGAATATGTTTTATGGATGATTGAGAATTATTGATAATTGTGGTTGTTTTGTAGGATTTATACATGAGAATGTTTTAAATTTATGTAGTCTTCCAATAATGCTTATACGACTATTTAAGTAATTTTTTCATTAATTTAATATAATTCAAATATATATAACATGTTTTTTTTATTAATTTAAATTTATTTTTATATGTTATTTTTTTCAACAAATTTATCTTTATTAATTTAATATTTTGTTATATATCACAAATTAATATTGTCACGATATTATTCATCAATGCCAAGATACGATGATCCATATCTACAAATAATATAAATATATTTTTCATAAATAAGCTTCAAAACATTAACAATATGAATACTAAATTTACCTTCTAAATGTTTCAAAGAATAATAAAATTTTAGTTAAAAACTATCCTATCGATACTTTTTCAATAATGTATAAATATTAAAAATACGTAAATTAGTTCACAACAAATTTTTATAGAAGCTATTTTACAAAACAAAATAATAAAAATAGATAATCTAAATTGGCATGATATATATATTTATATATATATATATATATATATAATCTAATTACTAGGAAATAAAAAGTAAAAATTAAAAAATATAATTAGAAGAAAATGAAAATACACCATCTAAAAAAACTTAATCTAGTTTGAAACAAACTTGAATACAAAATCTAATATTTTAACAAAAACAAATCAAATCTTCATTCTATAATTGGATTTTCTGTCGAAACAATTTTAGATTTTATATATTTTGAAACAAATTTGAATAAAAAATATGATCTTTCAACAAAAAGAAAAAATCAATTTTTTTTTATTTCATCTTTGGAATTTTTGTCAAACAATTACATATTTTGAAAAAAACTTAAACACAAAATCTAATCTTAAAGAAAAACAAAAACAAAAAATAAAATCTTTTATCTTCATTCCATGGTTGGATTTTCGATCAAATAACCCCTTACTATTTTCAAAATGAGTGATTCCCAATTAATTAAACTTTTTTTTTTTTTTTTTTTTTTTTTTTTTTTTGGTAATATTACATCTTATGAGAGGGAAAATTTAAATCTATATAAAAAAACAAAAACAAAAAATCAAATCTTTTATCTTCATTCCATCGGTGGACTTTCGGTCAAATAACCCCTTATTATTTTTAAAAGTAGTGATTCTGAGTTAATTAAACATATTTTTCGTAATATTACATCTTACAAAAGTGAAAATTTAAATCTATATAATAAAATAACAAGATAAATGTTTAGTTCTATACACGCTACGCACATAGCACGCACACACAAACTTTACAAGCTTTTTTAAAGGTGGATCGAAGGAAATCAAATCACAAATCTCTTAATCGTTAATATATAGCGGATATCATTGAATTATGCTCGTTTTGATATATATATATATATATATATATATATATATATAAAGTTTGATTGATAGGAAAAGTTATCATATTATATCATGCTATTTTAAAAAGTTGCATAGTTGAACGATCATTTTTAGACTATTATGTTCAAACTCTAATTTCGTAATTTTAAATATTTCCTTTAATTCATTTTTAGATTGTTATTTATTGTTTTTATTTAATTCCTAAATTTACAGAGGGTGACGTGGAAGAATTATAATAATTTGTTTACTTTTAAGTTTGCTAAAGTAATATATTGTTGAAAATTTGCAGGTGTAGTGTAGAATATTTTATTTGTAAATATGTGATCTAAAATACTCAAAATAATTGGCAAGTGTTACTAACAAAAATGGTTGGAAAGTATAAAAAAACAAAAATAAAAAGGAGAACTTATTAATAGATTAATTGATAAAAAAATAATTATTTAACAATCAAATAATAATATTAATTAATATAAGTATTTGTAACATGAGTAGTTTATAATTAAAGTTATTGATGGCATAATTTGACGGGATCAATTTGATGAAATTATATAATTATGATGTATTAATTTATAAAACAATTATTAAATTCTAAATAATCAATGATAAACTAATTATAATTATTAAAAAATAAATTTATATTATATCAACTAACTACATAATTTTATTACATCGATTCTCTACAATTTATTGAAAAATAAGCCTAGGCATATATATGTATATATAAACTAATTTAGTATACTAAAATAAAAACTAAGTATATATTAAATTATTGGGAGATTTTCAAAATATATATATATATATATATATATTTCCACATAATAGCAAAATTTTAATCTTATTTGATAGAGGTGGATAGAAGTCTATCAAGAAATTGAAAGAAATCTATCCGTGTCTATTAGTTTTTTTTTTTTTTTTTGTTATTTTTGTAAATCACATTTTTTCTATTGGTAAAAATTTTCCTAAATTATTTATTTATATATATACCATAATATATAAATTTAATATAATTTTATAAAATATAAATTTATATTTCATATAATAATTAATTTAAATTTAATTAATTTTAATAATATATAAAATAAAAGAATAAAGATGAGAGAGTGTGTAGGAAGAAAATCTACTCTTTTTATGGGTATGATTCATGGGTGTAATAGATGCATGGAAATCGTTTATTATACCTAAAGCTATAAAACTTGTACCAAACAAGGGATGTTTATCTCTTATCTATTCTCACCCTTATTCCCATCTCGATTCCCTCAATTTAAATATCATTTTCACTTTTTTCTAATATATATATATATTTTTGTAATTAATTAAATAACACTTATTTAATTTGTTCAATTAAATATATTATCGTAAATTTGTAGGTGGGATAAAGAATATACTAATATGTGAAACATTTTCAAGATAATTAAAGTTTCAAAAGCAAGTGTTATTTACAAATATATTGTTGGAAAGTATGAAGAAAATATAACTTTGAGGTGAGTTGAGAATTCATTGTTGTGAATAAAGAGATACTTCTGCATTACCTATTTTTTAATATTTATCGTAATACAAGATTTTTTTTCCTTCTTGTTTGCACCTTATTAAAATTAATATTTATTATTGAAAAAATATTATTGAAGCTCTTTTTTTAGAATTATTAAGGGTGGTCTGATATAAGTATAAACCTTTGTTGGAAAAAGAAAAAAAAAAACAAAAACAAAAACAAAACTAGGGGTTTGTTTAATTTACTCTACAATTTTAAAGGAATATTATTGCATATTTATTATGTTTAAATATTCTTATATTTTTTTTTAAAAAAAGATTTGTATAATGTTTTTTTTTTTTAAATGAAATTTTGAAATAAAACTTATAATAGTTCCATAGTTTGAAAATCTACGAACATTATTCTATTTTTAAAATAGTTTGCAGAATATAGAAAGTTGCAATATTTCATTAAGTTTTGCCATCAATTTCTTTTATATATTACTAATGTTAATTTATGTATCAATACATAAACACAAAACTTATCTAAAATAAACAAACAAAAGATTGTTTAAATTAACATTTAGATTAAAAAAATGACTATTTTCAAATATAGCAAAATAAAAAATTTATTTATAAATATAACAAAATGTTACTATCTATTGATAATAAATACTAATAGACTATTATCATATATCATTGATAGATGTCTATCAGTGTCTATCACTATCTATCATAGATAGACAATGACATTTTGTTATATCTGAAAATATTTTCAACAGTTTTATCATTTAAAATAATTATACTAAAAAAATCAGGTTAATTATAAAAAATGTCCCTGAACTTTACACTTTATGTAAAAAAATGTTCCCGAAGTTTCAAATGTTTCATAACTATCCTTAAACTTTCAAAAAGAGTTCACAAAAATATCCTTGCCATTAGTTTTGGATGAAAATTGTTAAAATTTTGTTTAAAAAATACTTTAACTATTAGTATTTGAACAAAAACTGTTAATTCCACATGATAAAAATGGTTTTAAAAATTAAAAAAAATTAAAAAATGCTTCTACCAATCAATTTGTTTAAAGTTTTCTTATGTTTAAAAAGAACCAATTTAAAAATATTATATACATACTCTCATTTTTTTCCCCATATACGTACTATCATATTTCTCTTAATTTTCCAATTATTATCTTACACCAATTTTCTCAACAACAAAAACATACCAAAACGTTGCGATGTTGAAAGCCTCCTCACGAAGCGCCTTGGAGAGCAATTTGAAAGGAATATCTCTTCATGCACGCGTATCAAATAGAGAGTGTTGTGGCGCCGCAAAGCAGCACTGCGACACTTCTGTGAATGATACGAGGTACAAGTGTCATAGCATTTAAGCAACGTCGTGCCTCCCTTGCTCGACTTCACCATTTTGCCTCCGTTGCTTGCTAATTGCTCCATTTAGGTCCAAATTGCATCTGAAATGTTCTGATAACTTCTTTTGCTTGATAACCTATCTAATAACTAAAATAAATATTAAATTCCTAAGAACCAACATGATTTAGGCTGATATTTTTTTTTAATTTGACTATTTATCGTTTTGGTATGTTTCAAGTGGAAATTTTGATTTTGGAATTTTGTGAAATTTTGTGGTATTTTATGTTTTAACTCAAAACTTTTGTTTTTATTTTAGTTGTTTAGAAAATTGGTAAGCTAAGAATTGAAAAATTAAGAGAAATATGAGAATAAACATATGAATAAAATGAGGATATTTATATAATTTATTTTAAAATTGGTTCCTTTCAAACTTAAGAAAACCTCAAACAAATTGATCACCATCTTTTAGTTTTTTTTTTTTAAAAAAAAAAATTAAGTCATTTTTGTCAAGAGGAATTAATCGTTTTTGTTCAAATACTATCAGTTGATGTATTTTTTAATTTTTATTAAGTCAAGGTTAATTTTTAAACATTTTAAAAATTCAAGGGTATTTTTTAAACAAAATTTAACGATTTCCATCCAAAACTAACATAAATGACATGTTTAAACTCTTTCTGAAAATTTAAGGATATTTTTTAAACTTTTGAAACTTCAAGGATATTTTTAACACAAAATATAAAATTCATGGACATTTTTTATAATTTAACCAAAAAAATTACAATACAATAGTCATATGTGCAATCCACGTTAATATTTCTAGATAATCAAAATTGTCGATATTTTTTTAAGAGAGAAATTGAATATAATTTAAAATTATTCATTACAAAATTTATATATTTAGAAAATAATAACAATAGAGTGTTATAGTATTATTTATCTAAACAAATAAAAGAAAAATTAGGAAAATGCACGTTTGTTTTTCAGGAGGTGTTTCAGCACTCAACTTTAAGGAGATGGAGTGGATAATAGTTCACCGCACGTTTGGGACTCCAATTATAGTAGTTGGTATTTCCAACTATTATAATATATTGTAACTTACAATTAACTACAGTATTACTATTTCAAATTCTTATTCATTACCGTGTTTACTATTTCTTACTAATTATTTTCTTCCTTTTTGTTACTGTATTTTTTACTAAAATAATATGCACCCTAAACACAAACTATTTTAACTCAAACTAAAATAGTACGCATCTTAAATACAGACTATTATAATCCACAAACTAGAATAAACACAAATCATAATAACCAACTCACCGTCATCCTAAACACCTAAATTAGTGTACTAATGCAAAACCCTTTCTAACTATAGAATGTCATTATTGCCAGTTTATACTAGTGCTTATCATTGACTGATTTTAATTTCCTTCCTTGATTAAACACACCATCAAATTAAGATCACAAAATTGTCTTAGTTTTTTGTGACATTTTTAAAGTATGCAATCAAAGAGGGTAAAAGGTGACCCATACATAGGTACTATTTTCTTTTGAAAACTCAATCCTCCATTATTATTCTCTTTGTTTTATGGATTATTTTGCTATCATATTTTTAAGTTCAAGTCTTCCTATATGGCTCATATCCATACCCAAAAATATTTAATGATTTTAAAAAAAAACTAGACTAAATATACAATTCCATCTTTTTTATGACATAACGTCATAATCTTAGGTCCAGTTTGTTTAGTCTTTAGCTTCGTTTGAGATTACTATAACTTTTGAAGTAATTGCTGGTAGATGTACTTTTAGAAAAATCAATTATGAAAATAAATAGAATAGTGTTTGGTAGATTTCTGTTTAAGTTTTGAAAAAATAGTTTAGGGTGTTTGGTAAATAAATACAAAAACATCTTATCATTGAAATAATAAATAAAATAGGCTTATAATCTAATTTTTAAATTTTGTTTGTAATTTTAAATTTTAAATGATTGTTTAGTATGATAAATTATGTTGTTATAAATTAGTTTTTAAATATTAGGGGTAATAACTTTATTTTTTTAAAAAAATCAATGTGATATACTTTAAAAAAAATCGACGCATTTAATTCACGAAAAATAAAAAATAAATTTGATTATGTGAAAAATAGATAAATATATAAAATATTATTTTTAAAATATAGAGTTGAAAATTAAATACTAATTAAAAGTTCTTCCTGATTTTAGGAGAATTTAACACCTAGTAAATACTACTTAGACGTGAAATTAATAATGTGTTTTTAAAAGTGGTTTTACTAAACACAAAAAACGATTATGATTTTTTTTTTTTTAATTTTTAAAATGACTTTTTGACACCGTCAAGAGAATGACATACATAGTTTTTGTTTTTAGTGCCTAATTTAGTTATTAACTTTAAAACAAAATAATAATAATAATAACTAATTACATCTCATAGTGGTTACACCACCTATTGTAGATAGAGCAAGTAAATACAACACCTATTGGTAGTGTGGGAAACATTTTCTCTAATTTCTTTTCATTATTACAAAATGTAAAGATAGAAATTTGAAGCTCCAAATTTTGAAAAAAAAAAAAAAAAAAATAGTAGATGCATTTAGATTAGGTTCATATTAGCAAAAGTTTCTATGACGTAAAATATGATAGGTTAAATTACAAGTTTAGTTCAGACTTTAAGGTTTGTGTCAAATAATTTCGTGTACTTAATAATCTCTTACTTTTGTATAAGTCTCAAATTTTTAAAAATAAGTCTTTGAATAATAGTTAAGAAAGATCAAAATAAGATTTAAACCTAAAGACATGTTTAGTAGGGAGAACCTGAAAACAGAAATTTGAAAATAAATGTTTAATAAAAATAGAGTTGTATTTTATCTTTCCATATATGTGTTTGGTAGCAGATTCAGAAATTAGATTATATTTAAAAATTATTTAAAAACATGGGTTAGAACGTCACAATGGCATGACGCTAGACCTCTTGAGGCATTTTCGTCATTTCTTCTTTCCCTAAAGTTCAATTGCTCTAATTAGCTCCTAATTGCTCTGAATTAATCCTGAACAGCTCGTAATGCTCTAGAACGCATGAATTGCTCGAGATACTACAAATATAGACATTTAAGCACATTAATTATCATATACAAGTGAGATTAGAGGTACTAAAATAGCACATTTGAGGTATTATCAAATATAAAAATATTATTTTTCAGAATTAAAGGGAGTTTGATTTAGGTTAATGATAATGATAAAATTAGGGGAAGATAGAGAAGGAGGAGAGAGATAATAATAGAATGATTGAAAGGTTAGAGAGTAGAGAGTCATAATCAGAGGGAGCAAATCTGGATGCATTAACATTGTCGTATCCCAATGAATTAGGCATCAAGAAATGGGGTTGATTTGGCCTTATTCAAATCTATTTTTTATATGTATATTTTATTATATGATTAATCTCTATTTGTTTGGCTCATCTCTCTATCTTCTTCTTCTTATTTCTCTCATATGCTCATACCAAACCAAACCTTCCTCAAAAAAGGAGAGAATCCAATCTCATCAATTTTAAATTATTTGCATTATGCATCCATTAATTGAAATTCTCTCTCTCTCACTCTCTTTATTGTTTCCACACCACATTGCATGTGATTTCTTGGTCAAACCAATTTATGCTCTCTTTTATTTTTGTTTAAAATGCGATTTTGATTTATGTGCCCAAACCCTATATTTTACCTTTAATTCATTTCAATCTATTACTTTTAAAATATTTATTTTGATTTCTATACTTTCTAAAAATGGAGGTGAAATTCCGATTAGGCGAGAAATCGGAGAGAGTAGGGAAAAAAATTCCTCGTGAGCTAAACAAGAACGGGAAATGCATTTCCCCCTCCCATCTCTCATCCCCGCTCCGATTAGTTTCTACATATTTATTTAATATAATTATCTAATGTTATGTTATTATAATTATTATTATATAAATATTACATTTAAATTTCAAATTTGATTATTTATTTGGAGATAATGAATATGTTTAAATTGAATATTTAAATCTAGATTATATATATGAATAATTTGATTTATATTTATTTCTTTCTACTAAAAAAAGTTAATTACGTTTTTTAGGCTAAAATTTGAGTAATTTATTTTTAAATTCAAATTATCATGTAAAACTAACCATAATAAATAATTTAGTGATAAAGTTAATTATTTAATTAAAATTTTCTCACATTAGTGATTTAAATTAATTGACCTTTTACAAAAAAAAATAATAATAAAAAAGAAAAAAAGTAACAGGAAAAAATTCCTCGCAAGGAATTCCCACCCCGATCCCCGTGAGAAATTTAAAATGACCATTTTTTTTTAAAGTTTAAGGATCAAAATGAACATTTTGGAAGTACAATGACCAATATGCACATTTGAAAGTATAGTGCAGAAAATGAACATTTTGAAAGTATAGGAACCAAAATAAACATTTTGAAAGTACTATAAAGATAAAAATGAATCAAAACCAAAAGTATAAGGTCTGGAATAGTATTTAAACAGTTATTTTGTTCTCTTAAATTGTTAATTAATAGTATAGAACATGATGCATGTTATTATGGAATAACAATGAAACATAATGAACTTAAAGATGTCTTCTTTGTTTTAATCTTAGAAAGAATTTGGACCTAATTTCTCTCAAATTTCTTAAATAGGAGAATATAATATTAGAATGATGGTTGATGAAACACAAACTAAAGTCAATGTAATTTTTTTTTAATATAATTTTTATGGATCAAACTGAAAATAAGGTAAACTTTAGGGATTAATAATCATAATTTAAACCAAAAAAAGTCATGGGATGACATGCAAACAATTTAATATATGTTTGAAAATCAAGTGTTAGGATGACATTTAGCTGTTGGACTAACACCTCAATGAAATAATTATAGGATTTAATCAATTATGTATCCATTCACCTAAACATGACAAAAGCAAGACTTTATGCTCTTCTCTTTCTCATATATTTGTATCTTTCAATTGCTTTCATGTTTATTCTTCTTCCTATTAATTTGTTGATTCATTTTCAAAAGATTTTAAAATATTTCTGCCTACTAACATTTTAAGGCAAGTGTTGCTTTTCAAAATATAATAAACTTATTTTGTATGAAGAAGAGGATTTATGGTCACAATTACTTATATAAAGTGAATTAGGATTATTATTCTCTCTCATCCACATCCTAATTTCTAAATTTGTAGACTCATATTCATTAATTGCAAAATATTTTTATTTTAAGTTCAATAGGTGGAGATGAGAATTCTAAAAACCTAGAACTTTTGACTGAAGATACAATATTTTAACCAGTTAAATTGCTATTTATGTTGGCAAATTACATACTAGTTTTATTAAATACAACAATAATATAAAATATATATCACAAACCCACAAAATTTCACCCCAATTGATTTTCATTCTCCTTCCCATTCTTAATCCCATTAAGCAATACAAGTTCTCTTTTAATTTATGGTAGGTTTGGATTGACTTTCTAAGAAAGTACAATAAATATATATATATATACATATATAAACACTTAAAAAGTCATAATTCAAACAGACCCTTAATAAACAAGTTTTCGTAAACACAACGTAAATAAAATATATCTAAACCCACAAAATTTCATCTCAATTGATTTTCATTCCCGTCCCATTAAACGATACCGAATACTCTCCCAATTGCTTAAGATCCATCTGAAGAAGCCCTGATAGAAGAGTTATTTACTATTTCAATGTGAAAGTGACTGTGAGAGGGAGGGGGGGAGAGATAAAGAAAGGATAAAGTCATGTGATAGACAATAAGAAGCATAGACAGAAGACAACACAGGGTTTGTGCCTGAAGTTTGTTAGATACAGAAATAAATGTGGAAAAGCCTCACCACAGACAAAGCATTCAAACAACCAAGACTTGACATTCTTCATTGTCTTCTTACGTTTGTTAGATAACGTTAAACCTTACAAAAACAAACAGTTGAGAGACATTTCCAAATGAATAATCATAATCTCTATTCCCTCTCATAAAAACAAAACAATAATACAAAACAAAAACACATTCACATCTAACTTTCCTCCACTCACAAACTCAACCAATTTTCTTCTCCAATTACTCATCACTCATCTAAATGGACTCGTTCTATACATAAATAGAAATTTCAACCTTAGCCTTCAACCAACAAGCATAAAGGCAGAACAAATCACTTTCATTCCAGGTCCTCCTGGCCCTGCCATACACAGCATTAATCTACTTTCAATAGCATTTAATAGGAAAAAGAACATAAAGAACATAAAGAACAAGTTGGTTCTAACCAAACAGTGTGTTAAGCTAAGTGAATGGATGAGTCAGCTTAATTTGGGAGGTGGATGACAAATATTCATAACATTTGTTTAAAGATCAATGGGAGGGATTCATAGAGAAAACCACTAATTCTAGAATTAGACAGAAGAATAACACAAGTAGGAAAACTTGAAATTCCATCCCAATTCACCAAATTTGTCAACTGATTTTTAACAACCATATTTAGCTTTATAATTGTAATAACACAAGTCTCGGAGTCGTGCCTGCTTTCTTCTTCTTCTTTTTTTACTTTTTCTTTGTTTACCTTCCCTGCAACTATCTCCAACTTTCAGATCCTAAATTCAAACCCTTGCTCTCTTGTTACTGCAACTTGGACACTTGTATTGCTTGATATGCTCCGCCTTTGCAGGTGTAATCTTCACACATTTTCCATGGAACCATCTTTCACACACATCACAACAAATCCAGAATTCGTCATTGCCGTAGTTGTCCCCACAAGCCCCACATGTTGCACCCTGTTCATCATCTTCTTCTTCCTCCTCGTCATCCCCGCTATCTTCATCCTCTTTTGGTGGTGGAGACATTTTCACTCCCTTGCTATGGGACTCCAATTGCCGGGACTGCTATAAGACAGCAAGAACAGCAAGAGGTTGCAGCAAAACAATAGAAGAACTTTGCTGAATTAATCATGAATTTCAGAAATTGCTTACCATCTTTCCACTCGACTTGCTTTTACTGCCATTGTTATGTGTGGCAGACTGTTCTTTCGACTGCTTACCATTTCCAGTCACAACTTCAAATACACTTGGGAGATCGTTGATCATCTGGAATAGCCTCTTCCTGAAATGTTCAATTTCAATGTGAGTCGTGTCTGTCTCATACCATGGCCAAAACATATTATTGGCATTCATCTTTTTTTTTTAAAAAAATAGGGAACAGAATCATTTCTTCGATAAATGAAATTACAAAATGATAACGTCATCCCAAATAAATGAAGTTATATTCAGAACCAATGACTACATTTCCTCCATTAACGGAGGAACTGCTGGATATTTACCATATTTCCTAAATACACCCACGCACATGCACTTCATTCACCACAGTATCCCCATGTGATGAATGGGATCGATCTGTTTTTAAGTATCCCCGTGCGGTGATTTACTATCCCAGAAGACATTGAACAGAAATGCAACTAAATCATAAATGGCTTATTATGCTACTTAAGCAGGACTATAGTAGATCAAGGAGTAATCCAAACAAATAAGACATGGCAAAAGTGAGGTCTAAATCATAACATGCTCAAAGACACCACAATAATCCTGCTTCCGGATATCCGTAAGAACATGGGACTAATGTGCCTACAAGTTATAACTCCACTCTCAAATTATTCCTGCCAAGGAATAAGGCATGCAGAAATAAATTCATGAATAAAAACTGCCATAATTTGAGAACCAACAGGTTCAAGCAATGAAAACAAGAAAGGTCAAAATTATCCATAGGGCTTCTTTCACTCAGCTATTGCCTATTAGCCTGAACAAGAGGGGAAAATGATTTTGACTGTACCACCACATAAAATAAAATAAAATAAAAATAAATAAATAAGTAAACCTTCAGGTTCATTAGGAAATTACAAAATTTTCCTCTTTCTCAACACTTGCAGTCTAAGAAGAGAGGTGCACAGTACAAAAGGATACCAGACCTTATCGTGTAATTCCATTTCCTTCTTGTAGCACCATTCAGATCTTCTTAAAAAGAAAGGAAAAAGGAAAAGGGAAAAAAAAGGTAGATGCTCGCCAAGGAATAGCTTAAACTTGACTTATTAAGAATCCATTGAAGAAAGCTAAACATTTTAAATGGACTAAAACTGAAAACAATAAAATAAGTTAATATTTCGACAGATAGGTAATTTTCCAAAGTATATGGACACAGACATGGTGACAAATTACTTGTGAAAATACAAGATGGACACTAAAAAGACATGTATGTTTAAAGAGTTTACATTTTTATATTATGAGGGGAAAAAATCCTGAACATATACATTTCAATGATTCTCAAGCTAGAATTGATTTCAGTTCAAGCTATTTTCATAAGAGATACAACGTAATAGGAAACTCAAGAATGAATTGAATATGCCACGCTCACCTTTATAGATAAATTATTAACTATTGATAACTAATGGTTTGTCATGTGTAATTCACATCTTAATATGTACTTACAGTAAGTGACAAAATTGAACAGTACAGCAGAGTCTACAAGGGTGTAAAGGTTTTCTGAAGAAAATAATAATAAAAGACAAGAAAAAAGGACTATAAGTTGACTCATTGTTAAAAATATCCATACTTACTAACTATTTGTGAGATAGATTTTTGCCAGATAGTAAAGCTTTCTTTCTAAGAGGAAAATCCTAGAACCTATATGTATATATATAATTGCCAAAACTTGAGGATCACTTAAAGTTATCTCCATATTTTCAATTCTAAAACTAAGTAAATTCCCATCTTAGTCCTGAAGAGCCAAGGATAATAGAGGATTTGAGGTCAAAGAAATAATGATCCAAACCATTCAAACCACAATTTGACTTGAAACAATGGAAAACGAAAAAAAGGAATATATTCAACTTGAAACAAAGTTCACACTCAAGTCTGAAGTAATTCTCTTATGCAAATATCTATTGACTGCTAGATCTTGTGAAGTAGCACGCTTTTGGTAATTTTGTAAGAGCTTTCTTTGATACAAATGTAAAAACAAATGTTTCAAATTTAAAGCCAAAATTAAATCCCCCCTCCCCCCAAAACATGAACACAGTCCTAAAGTAAATGAATAAATAACGGAGTAACTTAGCATACAAAATTTTTCAAGCCTAACGAGTATAAAGTGTTGTTCAAGCCCCTCTACTACACTTGTTTTTTTCCTTCATATTTTTCTAAATATCTTCAAACACAACATGCTAGAACAACTACTAAACCTCATTCCCTATCTCCATTCACAATAATTTTTCAAATTATTATCACTATATGAAAAGGAGGAAGAGGTATATTGTGAAGCAGATCTAAATTCATTTATTTTCCAATCATACATCAATGATAATGCATAGAATCAAATTATAAAAAATGGAAAAACAGTAGTATTAAAGCTGAAAATGTCATAGGCACCAAAAAGTACAGTTGGAGTTGCATACCTTTCAGTCTTCCCAAACCCAAAACGAGCACCAAAATAAAATGCAACAGCAAGCAACCATGAGTCACTGTGAACTGCAACCAGGGATAACCAGTCTTTCTCCTGCATCCCATCCCTTGCAAAGTTTATACCTAATGCTGGTTCCGGGAGCTCAGGAGGCACCTCCTCAACAGGCAAGTTAACTTCCCACGTTTCATTTGGAAGTCCATAGAGACACAGGTTCTCCTTCTCTATAAGTATGACAAGAATTGTCTCAGATACTTTCTTAAACTCAAGAACATTTGTATTACTCTGTCAGAAACTATCAGCTAGAAAGCACCAAGAGTAATTTAAAAAAAATTGTGACATATATGACAAGGCATTCCTAGTTCAGCCCCTATACATGTAATCAAGGACAACATAACCAACCAACAAGGTTCCTAGTTCAGTCCCTCCGCAACACGCCAGTCAAGGTTCCTAGTTCAAAAAATCAATATTGAAGGACCACTTTCAACTGCCCGCCCAAGTCATATAGAGTGAAATAATCTCATTGGGTGAAAAAGTAGAAGTTGCACATATCATGATTTGAAATTTTAAAATATTAGACAACAACTTTGCATAACAAATCAAGTTAAGGTTGATGCAGTATTCCACTCCTAAATACTAATATAAAACCCTACAGGTTTTGAGAGAATCAAAATCTGGTATTTCGTTCACTAAAGAGATAATATATACAACTACAAGTGACAAGGGTACCTAAGTAAGAGAGTAAAAACACCATAAAGGGAAGTCGTTAATGAGCCCCAAAGGCTTCATATTTGGGTCTTTATCTCAATGGTAAACCCAACACGACATCCTTTGGGGCTCCCACTGTTAAAAAGGTGGAAAATGCTGATTTACTGTGGCCATTCCCATATTTCAAAGAGAAATCATTATACTTTTATTGAAGCTACATTATCCAACCTCCCCATATATTACTTGTCCCTTTTCCCCATCTCCTCCAAGGTATCAGCTTTGATTGAAAGATTGTATCGTAATTTTCTTTAGAAGGGCAGAAAGGATAAGTCCAGTCATCACCTCCTTGGATGGGACAAAGTGAAGCTTCCAATACAAGAAGGTGGATCAGGGATTATTGGCCATAGACAAAAGAATAAATCCCTCTCGGCCAAGTAGATTTGCGTTATCAATCTGCAAAATCAGCACTAAAGTGGAAAGTTATCTCATCAAAGTATGGCTTCTCTCCCATTGATTTTAAACTGTTAAGGGCCCATGGAGTACATGGACAAGCTTAAAGAAGTTGTTTTCAGCCGCATCTCTTATAATGCTGGAAAGGGGGATAAGACACTTTTTTTTTTTTTTTTTCATTTTTTATGAGAAACATATGAATGATTTCATTGATGGGATGAAATTACAAAAGGGCACAGCCGTATGAGAGGTTACATAATACTACACCACTGTGTAATAAGAGAAGCAAGATTGTAATCATGAAAGTGTTTGGTCAATTTACACCAAGTGGACAAAGTATACAACAGGTAATCGAACAAGTGGATGAAGTCAGAAAAGGGGATAATAAGACATGGTTTTTGCTTGATGTTTGGTTGGGGAAAACAACCCTCAAAGATGATTTTCCCTCCTTATTTTTCATCTCTCTTAAAAATAAGCATCCATTGGTGACTTGTGGAATATCAAACTTGCTTCATGGAAACTTTGACAAAGAAGAAGTCTCGCCAAAATTGAAATAGGTGAATGGGCAAGGCTCTCCAATACCTTCAATCACTTTAGGCCCACTGAGAATGAAGATTATTGGATTTGGCCTCATGGACTCTAGAAAAGAAAGGTTTTATTCACAACCAAATCCCTCTCTTTTTTGCAACAACTAGAATCTATCGGGAAAGAAAAACTTTATCAAGCCACATGGGATGGAAAGTTTCCTTAAAAAATCAAATTCTTTTTATGGGAATTAAGTCATTCATGCTTAAACACCCACAATTGGTTGCAGAGAAGATTTCCAACGATCAACT
>NW_028326272.1:0-23598 GCF_027475165.1 Benincasa hispida
GGTGAGTATATACCAATCGAGAAATAACCAAGTTGGATTCGGACGGCCAACCTACAACCCCGAAAACCAAAAAATGTTTCTGACACTACTACAGTCACACGTAGTCGTACACTTGTGTCGAATAGCCTCACTTTACCACCCAAAAGGGGAAAGTAAGTAATCTCCAAAAACGAAAGAGTAACCTCCAAAAAAGAGACCCGATCTTACTTCTTTTATGCTTATTGCTTAGCTAAATTAGTCACTTCTGGTACTAACTTAGACATCAAATAAGATCCACTAACAACTCCTAATAAGTAAATATATATATATATTATAATTTATATATAAATAATATAATATAAATAAATTATACTATTATATATATAAATATGTAGGAATATCAGTTATAATATCTAATGGAAGTAAAAGATCCGAAATAAAATTGAAGCTTCCAAAGCATTAAAGAAATGCTTCACATTTTACATAGGGTCAAAATGAAATTCAAATTCAACTAATGCAACTAAACTCAAATGAAGCTTATTTATGACCTATGTTGAACTCAAATTTAACCCAATTATAATATCATTTCGCGACAATATTTAACTTATTTAGCATATAGAGCTTAATAGAAGAATTGCCTATTTCCAAGGTAAGCTGTTTTCATTTCACTTGGTAAAGAGTTGCAATTACAATGTCTAATTAAAAGTGTTATATAAAACACTCGAAAAAGGTGAAATGAACGACCATTTTCAAGCTAAGGTTTTGCATTTGGTAAAGACCGAGGCCCATTACATAATTATTTAGATTCTTTGCAATAACCATATTTTTTTTTCTTTCTTTTTTTTCGTTATAAACTTTCTTATGTTCAGTTATTCACTTTTTACTCATGCTTTTAAAAACCAAACCCAAATTCAGGGAACCAAAAAACCAAGAAAAACATACCAAATTCAGAGAACTAGAAAACAATAAAAATAAAAATAATGAGGCCGTCTAATAAATAATTGACTCAGTACTAGCTAGTTTTTGTACAGTTTTTACTCTCGGATTTAAAAATTTATTCTGCGTGGCATCAAAGTGAACTTTTTCAATGTTAAAATATTCTTTAAGATGTAAAAGAAATTTAAAAACAAATCCACGCATTGTTTACCATTATATAAAATATAGAATTCATGACTTCAAAAATAATTTTAGAAAATTGGTAATACACTGAACTTTTGCAAAACTGAATACCAAACTACGCAGCCAAGTCTACATTTCGATTAAACAAGCGGAATAAAATTTTAAAAGGTAACACGAGATTCAAAAAACTACAGCCTCCATCGTACTAATCAGATATCAAGCACAGAAAAATGGGCAAAAACTAGGAACAAAAGCTGATCAACATCCATGTTTCTCGTAAAAATATAACAAAACTAAGCGAGCAAGAAGTTGACTCTGATTTTCACTTGAGAGGAATGAACCTTGAAGAGTGGGTAGCACCAATACCGGGCCTACCGTGCTTGACAGGCTTGTATGAAATGGAGAACTCTGCTAGGTAATGGCCGATCATCTCTGGCTTGATTTCAACTTGGTTGAAGGTTTTCCCATTGTAAACACCAATAATGCTTCCGATCATCTCTGGCACAATGATCATATTCCGAAGGTGAGTTCGGACAGGCTCTGGCTTCTCACCAGGAGGTGCTTCCCTTTTCTATACATTAAAAAAAAAACGAATGAGATGAGAAATAAGAAAATAACTGAACTGTTCGGTTCTGAGGTAGGAAGAAGAGAAATCCAAAAGGGAAGACAAGTTCACAAACACTTCAACGGTGTGGAAAAATATCGAGAACAAGATGCAAAAGGGAAAAGTAAATATCAATAGGTACAAAGTGATGAATTTCGGAGATTCACAGCACATTTACCTTCAAATCAACAACTGGATGATGATTTTAAGTTCCAAATTAGGAGTATAATGATGAATTTGAGATATTAAAGACACATTAAATTCCAAATCTACAACTGGGGGATGATCTTGAGTTCTCATGATAGGATATGGGAAATCCAATAGCAAAAACAAAGCAAATTCTAGAAATAACACGAGCATGATAACAAGATTCTCAGACTCATGGTACACTAACTGACAAAATCCACCAGAGTAAGTTCCCATGTCAGATTATGAGAAATGAGAAATCCAATAGCAAAAACGAGGGAGACCATTCAAGTAGCAACGGAAGTTGGTGAAACATGTTAGCTTTCAAGTTAGACCCAAGTTAATACTGAAGAAGACCACAATAAATCAGTACGACAGCAGAGCTGTTCTCAAAGAAAAGGAGATAGAATCCATTCATTTGTTTTGAAATTGATACCAAACTACTAATTATCTTCTTAACCTAAGCTAATCCAATGGTATATAATTTCCTATAATAACTTTGAAGCAACACATAAGTATGAGAGCATGACTCTAATTAGAAGATTTAGGTTAATAGCTCATGGAAAATAGAAATTCCCAAAATTTTAGTTTATTGCTATTCGCTTAAAGACTAAAGCAAATCGCAATGAGGCTCGAGTATAGAAGTTAATAACAGCAAATAAAAGGATTGAATTTAAAATCTAAACTTATTCTTGGAAATTTCATATAATAGAACTATATACCAAATATATCAAGCCCTAATTATATAAATTTTCTTTCGACCTATCCACTCATCAAGAAAACTGAAGAAATACTTAATCTAAACCATACCAAGATTAAGACGACATCATCGCCAGTGAGAATAAAGAAAGCAATACAAAGTTGTTAAAACATTCACAGATTGAATTGACAGAAAGGATTTAAAAGATACTTACCGCTTTGCGGAGCTTCTTGATAAGGGCCATTGGCTTCCTTGTCAAACCCCTACGAAACCTATACAAAAATCATAGAAAATAATGTAAACAAAGTAAGATAAGAATCGAATCAACTCAAAATCATTTCAGGATACATTGGATTGTAGCAACCTTCTGCGTGCACGGGCAGTGAAGAGCTTGACGAGTTCATCAGTGGACATGTCGAGCAGAGCATCCAAATCGACACCACGGAAGCTAAACTTTTTGAATGTCCTCTTCTTTGGCTGTTGTCCAGCCACTGGAACATCGGCTTCCACATCCGCCTGAAGGAGACCGAGACAGCACCATTGAAGAAACTCGAAGAAAGGAACGACAAATCGAAGAGAAGAAAGAGTTGAAAAACTTACCATGGTTAACGCCTTCGGATCTCCGGGATGAGAAGGTAGACCTAATCGGCGCGAGGATGCTTCAAAATCTGCAAGGTTTTTAGCCCTCGTTTTTCAGCGATGTATATATATTGGTTGCAATCAGCAACTTCAATGGCCGAAACCCTAGGCTGAGTAGAACCAGTTTTGATAATACGGGCTTCAGACTTGGGCCTACATGAAGCCCATTATAGGCCCAATATTGTAAATATAATTCGAAAAATATTTACAAATATACTATTTTCTTTTTCTAAAAGAATCTACATGTCTATATATATATATATATATACAAATGTCTAGCCTATTTTTAAATAAATTATTTGGTGTTTTAAAATTGAGGAGCACAACGGAAACATGATATGGAGAAAATATAATATAATAATAATAATAAAATATAATTTAAAATAAAATAACTTAAATTATAAAATTGGATAATAGAAAATTTAGTGGAATTTGAAGTGGATTTCTTACTAAGAGGTGTGTTCTTTTAAAATCCACCAAATGCCACTATTTATAGGTAAAGTGGCAAGTAGGATGTAGACTTACATAGACACCAAATATGAATAATTACAAGGCACATGAATAACCTAAAGGGTGACACATGACTTTTGGGACACTAAGTAATGAACATCTATTTATTATTATAATATTCATAATACTCCCCTTTAGATGCCCATATATATAAGAAATATGTCTCATTAAAACCTTACTAAGAAAAATCCAATGGAAAAAAACCCTAGTGAAGGAAAAATAGTACATATTCCATATAATATATACTCTTAAAAGAATACAATATATTTACTCTCCTTCATGAAAACATCACTTAACATCTCTAAGTTGCCATATTCCAATGTTGTGCACAAATTTTTCAAAAGTTGCGGTTGATAATGCCTTTGTAAATAAGTCTACTAGATTATCCTTCAAACAAATTTATTGTCGCCAGTTTCTTCAAGATCATGAGTGTAGAAAAGCTTCGGTGAAATATGATTTGTTCTATCTTCTTTACACTACTACAAAATGGACATTACCTGACACTTGTAGATTTTATTACTTGACGTTTCTTTGGAAAAAAAAAAAGTAAAGTAATGTGATTTTAGACAAGAAAATGTCAAGTAAAAGGGTTAAAAAAGCGGAGATTGACGAAATATTTCAGATATTTTCATATGAACCTTTACTTGACACGGTTTTTATGTCAAGTAATATAAGGTCTTGCTTGACACGTTTTTTGCGTCAAGTATAAGAAGCTCTTACATGACATATTTTCGTATCAAGTAAAATATAAAAATAATATTTTTTAATCTTTGTTTTTTGTTTCCCTCCCTCCCCATTTTTATTTCCCTCTCAAATTTGGTTTTCTTCTTACCAAAATTATCAAATAAATTATTATTTTAAACAAGTAAAAGGGTTAAATGTCCTAATAAAAAAAACCCTCCACTCTCCGAAACCCTCTTTTCGCAGGAAAAGTTGGGTTGTCGAATTAATTTAATTTTTAAGTTAATGTTGAAAATTGAGATTCTATTGGAAAAATTGTTTTTATTTTGAGATTCGGATTTTGAAGAGGAAAAAGGAAAATATTATGTGTGTGTCAAAGGAAAGAAAAAACTATAATGAAATAAAATAAAATAAAGTTTTATCATTATTTATTTTATTAAATATTTTATTCTCTTCCCTTTTCATTTATGTCTTCTTTTTCTTTTCCTTTTTTTTTAAAAAAATCAAATTATCTCACCATCACTTGCTCTTTCTCTCGTGACCCCCTCCTCTAAAACCCTCTTACTCGTTGGCAAACCCTAGCCCTTCGCCAATCGTTGCTCGCCTTCGCCAGCCTCTCACCAGTCGCCACACGCCTCTAGCCCGCCTCCAGCCACCGCGAGCCTTGACGTCTCCAGCCGTTCGCGTGCCAAAGTCACCGCTCACCTCCTTCACGAAGTCGTTTGCCGCTCCCAAGCCACCTGCGTCCAGGAAACGCCGCATTCGAGCCGCCTCGCCTCTCCCACATCCGCGCCACTGAGTCTGACGTCTTCCGTCGTTCGCCAAGCCGCACCGTCAGCCACACATTCCACACTGCTCACTTTCGACACAGCCGAACACCACCGCTCGACTCTCGCAGTAAATTTTGAGGTTGTGGTAAGATTTGGCTTGTTGGGCTAAATTTTTGGCTTAGATCTTGAAAGACTCACCTTGATTTGGGTTTAACTTTGTGTTCCTTTTGGTATTGAAAGGTTTAAGTGGAGGTTTTTTAGGGAAGTAGCGGCTGTTCTGTGATGTTGTTTCTTCTTCGACGACTTTTAGGTTAGCGATGTGAATTTGTGAGATGGAATCTGGGTTGGAAGTGCCATGGTAAATAATAATATTAAAGTGTATGATATTAGGTCAATTCTTGATTGCATTCAGGGCGAAATGTTTAAAACCATAGCTCTCAAGAATATATAAAACCACAGCTCTCAAGTAGATCAAAAAACCATAAACGGATTCAAGAAGAACATAATCGAAATTTCATATCTTCGTTACGAGAAAAGGTAAAACATTAAATATACTATTTAACACAACCTTTTGTCACTTATATTTTAATTATGTAAGCTTTTGGTTCCCAGGTTGGAAATGAACTTGAAGTGGGAGATGTGGAGGTGTTAGTGGATTGCCCATGGTCCCCATCCAATTGTGACTACATACAATAGCTATGTTATTAATGGATGTCACTATCACACAAAGTCATATGACAAAAATAAAAGTGTACAAAATAACCTTTTGTCACTTATATTTTAATTATGTAACCTTTTGGTTCCCATGTTGGAAATGAACTCGTAAGTGCGTTAAGGAGTTGGAAGATCAAATTCAAAGCATCCCAAGATCTGAGCATGGTAGTTGCTCCAAGAATAAAATCCGAAAGATTAAGAGAAGAAGATGAAGGAGATGCATTAGGGTTACAACTATTAGTTATGATAATTTTTAACTTGTTTAATTTATGCTGTTATATTTATATCATAGGAGAAGGAAGTTGTTAGTACATCGAAGGAGATGGAAGCTATTATTGTACAATCGATCTTGAAGGTGAATTGTATTATGAGGTAAATTTATGAGGTAAATTTATTATTAGTTACTTATAAAATTATAACTTGGTGGTTTTAGGAGAAAATTTCAGAGAATGGGGAAAGAATGAGGAAGTGATTGCTATTAGTGTACCACCGATCTTAAACGTGAATTGTATAAATCCCATGTTCTTCTATCTTATTTAGGAATGAACATTTTACTCATGTTCTATCTTCATTGTGCTAGGAAAAAGCTTCAAAGACGATGCCGAAAGAGAATGAAGTTACTAGTGCACCATCCAATTTATCAATATCCTTGAAGTCTATTCTTAGGTATGCTGAAAAGGTAATAGTTGATGGGATAAGTATTTCCTTCCCTACCTGTTGAGCTCTTTGGTTTTGGCCGAAAGAGTTATGTTCTACGAAAAGATGTGATTGAGTTTTGTAGCATGCAAAAAATGAAGACTTTATCAATGGTGGCTTATATCGCGTAAGTAAATGTTATTTGTTTATGATATATTATCACTTTATTAACTAGTAGTAAGTTAATGTGTTCGATCTATTATTGTAGGTACCTACACTCGTTCATTGTTGATTCAAATAAAGGGTCGAAGTATATTTTTGTAGATCCATCTCTTATATTCGCGGGCCAAAATACTCGAGAAGTTAGAGCTTGGAACCTTTATAGTAGATTAATGGCTTCTGAGCACGGTCAATTAGTTATTGCTCCTTATAATCCCGGGTAAGTATAATTAGTTATACTCATGTTCAGAACCATATACTTGTGTTCTACCTTTTCCTGTTTTGTTCCAATGTAGAATTGTGTTGAGATCATTGTACTTGAAATCTTTTTGTACTTTGTTCTACCTTAATGTAATGAGCTACATTCATGTTCCATACTAATTAGTTGTGTATTTTATTTAGTGATCATTGGTCGTTAATTGTTATCAATATGTACGATGACGTGGTGTACTATCTTGACTCATTGAGAACAAGTTCACGAGAAGATATCAAATACATAACAAGTATGTAAGCTAACTTTGCTCGAGTTTTTTTTTGGGTGTAAAGTTTATTTCATTCTGAATATTATACTATACTCTTTGACGAATATAGGGCAATGACCATTTTCCAGTCTAAAAAAAAAATTGCAAAGGACTCGAAAAACCACATTCTGGAAAATGGTAAAGGTAAATATAAGAGCATTGAAAAAATTAATAGAATGATGTTTATTTATTTAATGCATCTGTATGATATGTGTATTAATTATTGGCTTTGTATTGTAGTGTCCTTTACAAGTGGGAACTGTCGAATGCGGGTATTACGTTATGAGATATATGCGAGAAATTGTGACTAAAGAGAAGAATATTATAACAGATGTGGTATGTCTTTAAACTACTTATATATATTGTAACATTATAAATAGTGTAAATAGTAAATAAATATATATATCTCACTTTCTATGTTTTATAAATTGATACGAGGTGCTCATACTCGCAACTTGAATTGGATGAAGTACGTGTGGAATAGGTTGAATATTTAGGTTGCTATATCTGATGGACTTCCTATAAATTGTGTATGTGGCTACATGGGAATGCCCAAAACTTTTTTTATATAAATGTTTTGTTCAGCCATTATAGGTTATACTTCAAAGAAATGTGTGGTGGAGGATAGAATTTTTAGTCTTGTGATTTTTGGAATACATAGCACATATAGATTGGTCTTACAATTGTGGAATTATCATATATTGGGGTGGGTTGATAGAGTAATATAAATTTTTGGAATTATCATACTGTTGTACAATTCGTCTTGTAAATTTTGGAACCGTTCATGTAGACATGAGTAATAGAAGAATGGAATTGTTTATTTTAGTATTCTCAATTGTTATGTTGGATGTATTAGACTGATTTGTAGGCCTGAAATATATGTGCAACTGTTTAGTTGATGGAATTATCTTACTGGAACAAATGTAATGCAGGAAATGAGAAATGGAAATTAAATTTGAAAAAAAAAAACATAGATGACATTGGAAATGTGTCGCGAATTAGATTACTTGACCATTATTTCGTGTCAAGATAAAAATATATTTGACAAATAAAAAATGTCAAGAGTAATCACAATAATAAGTGTCAAGAATTAATACACTTGACATGTCATTAGTATCAAGTGTATTATATTTCTTGACACAAAAATTGTGTTAAGAATTATTTCTCTTGATGTTTTTACAGTATCAAGTTATGACATTATACTTGACAGTTGAATAGACGACGCTTTTATTAGCGTCAAGTATACCCTCTACTTGACATTGGAAAAACGTCAAGTAATCTAATTTCTATAGTAGTGTTAATATATCCTCCTTTTATTTGGGCTATGCAAGCTGTGTTGTCTTCGTATAATATTGTTGGAAGATTTTTATTAGAAGACAAGCCATAAGTTTCACGAATGTGCTAAGTCATTGACTTTAGTCATATACATTCTCGACCATTATTTGAGGAAGTGGTATTATAGTCTACTTCATCGATCGCCATGATATAACAGTTCCTCTACATGTGAACAGATAACCTATTTGAGATCTAACTTTGTTGTGTGGATCAGATAAATATCCAGAATCGGCATAACCAACTAGATCAAAATTTGATTTATTTGAATAAAACAAACCCATATAGATTGTTCCTCGGAGATAATGGAGTATATACTTAATTCCCTTCCAATATCTTTTTGTTGCAAAAAAACTATATCTTGCTAATAAATTTACTGAAAATGCAATATCTAGTCTTGTATGATTAGCAAGATACATAAGTGCACCAATTGCACTAAGATATGGTACTCAGGACCAAGAAGTTTTTCATTATCTTTTCGATATCGAAACATATCTTTCTTTATATCCAATGAATGGACTTCCATTGGAATATTTAATGGATATGTTTTGTCCATATAAAATCTTTTCAAAATTTTTCCTGTATAAGTTGACCGATGAATAAATATTCCATCTAATAAATGCTCAATTTGCAAACCAAGGCAAAATTTTGTTTTTTCGAGATCTTTTATCTCAAATTTTTTCTTAAGATATTCTATTGCCTTTGAAAGCTCTTCAGGAGTTCTAATTATATTCAGGTTATCAACATATACAGTTATAATAGCAAATCCTGATTGTGATTTATTTATAAAAACACACGGACATATTGGATTATTTTGAATTTCTTCTTTCAATAAATATCCACTCAGGCGATTGTACCACATAGATACTGACTGTTCCAATCCATATAATGATCTCTATAATTTTATTGAATACCATTCTCGAAAATTTGATGTATGTGTTTCAGGTACCTTAAATCATTTTATGATTCTCATATAAATATCATTATTAAGAGATTTATATAAATATGCTTGATTACATCCATAAAATGCATATCCAAACTTTTATACACAGTAAAACTAATTAAATATCTTAATATACTTGCATTCACCATTGGAGAATATGTCTCCTCAAAATCAATACCAGGTCTTTGTGAAAAACCTTGTGGAGCTAATCTTTCTTTATATCTTGTGACCTCATTATTTTCATTTCTTTTCCTCACAAATACTCATTTGTATCCTATAGGTTTAACACCTTTTGGTCCAAAAATAAAAAATCTAACGTTTTGAAAGTGAGTTTAATTTTGCCTCGATTGCTTCTTTCCACTGAAGCCAATATTTTCTATGTCGACATTATTGAACAAATTTTATTTCAGAATCCTCATTTTTAGATATAATATCAAGAGAAATATTATATGCAAAAATGTTGTCAATAATTACACTAGTTCGATTCAATCTTTTTCCTGTCATGACATAGTATATTGAAATCTCATTATTATCTTTAGGTATTTCACCTTCATCATTAGTCACGTCGAAGATTTCTACATGGGTATTTACATCTTTAACCAAGTTTTTTTCATTATTAATTATTTTTCGTTTTCAAGGATTTTTATCTTTGGAACCCACTAGTCTACCACACTTCTAGCGTGTTCCAGACTCATTAGCGACAAGTTGTGTTGAGATATCAATTTTTTATGCAACATTTGTAGCTGGTATGTGTGACTTAGTTACTTTCTTTGCATCTATAAGTACATCTGGTAATTGATTTGCTATATTTTACAAATGAATTATTTTCTGAACTTCAAGTTCACATTGATCTATACGGGGATCTAAATGAGACAATAATGATGCATTCCATGTAATTTATTTTTCCAATTTCTTAATTTCTCCCCCTAATGTTGAAAAATTTGTCTCATTAAAACGAAAATCAACAAATTGGCAGTAAATATATCACTTGTCAGGGATCCAAGATATATTTAATAATTGATGGGGCATTATATCCAACATATATTTCTAACCTCTTTTGAGGACCAATCTTAGTGTGCTGTGTTGGAGCAATTGGAACATATACTACACGCCAAAAAATTTTCAGATGGGAAATATTTGGCTCATGACTATTAGTTAATTGTAATGACGAGTACTTATGATAAGCTACTGGCCTAATGCGTACAAGTGACGATGCATGCAAAATAGCATGTCCTTATATAGATGAAGGAAGCTTAGCTCTTATAAGTAATGGTCTTTCAATTAATTGCAAACGTTTTATAAATGTTTCTGCTAAACTATTTTGTGTATGAACATGAGCTACAGGATGCTTAACACTTATCCCAATTGACATACAATAATTATAAAAAACTTGGGATGTAAATTCATCAGCATTATCAAGACGAATGGTCTTAATTGTATAATTAAGAAATTGTGCTCTTAACTTAATTATTTGAGCAAGTAATCTTGCAAATGCAAGATTTCGACTTGATAATAAGTATTCGTGTGATCATCAACTGGATATATCTATTAGCACCATAAAATATCTGAATGGTCTACTTGGTGGGTTAATAGGTCCACATATATGACTATGAATTCGTTTTAAAAATGCAGGTGATTCAGTCCCCACTTTAGTTGGTGATGGTCTAATTATCAATTTTCTTCGAAAGTAAGCATCACATGATAATTCATTAGATTGAAGAATCTTCTAGCTCTTCAATGGATGTCCATTTAAATTCTTAATAATTCTTCTCATCATTATAGATCCTAGGTGATCCGATCAGTCATGCTAAATTGTAAATATGTTTGGTTTCATAACTTCAGGCTCATTGTTGCATATGTTTCAATTACTCATATATGAGTATAATATAATCCAGAAGATAAAGTAAGTAACTCTTCCAATATATGTTTTTCATTTGAGATAGTGGATATGATATATAGATATTCCACATTATTATTCTTACTATCAGTCTCAATATGATAACCATTGCAACATATATCTTTAAAACTTAGACGATTTCTCTTTGATTGACTAGAGAAAAATGCATTGTCTATTATAAATTTTGTTCCTCTAGGCAAAATAATATTTGCTTTTCTAAAACCTTCAATCAGATTTGCAGAACCTGATATCGTATTGATTTTTACTTCTAACATTATCAGTTTGAAAAAATATTTTTTACTTGTAAGTATTGTATATGTAGTTGCACTGTTTGCCAGACATAGATCTTCTTCACTTATTTTTGAGTCACCCAACATATGAAAATGATCCAAGTTTCTTCATTAAAAAATAATTACAATAAGAAAAACAACACTTAAAATATGCAAAAGTTACTTAAAAAAAAACACAAAAATAGTTAAAAGAAAACAACAACGTTAAGTCTAGATATTCTCAAAGTCAAAATAAACACTTGATGTTCCACCAACTGTGTCAATCTTCTCTTAAGGAGATTCAAAGAAGTCGGCCACATCCAAAATTTTCATATGGGATAGGTCAAATATATCATTATCCTATTATGCAAAATTTGCTTCTACATTTTTCTCTTTTTCCTTCAGTGAGGCTTAATAGAGGTCAACTAAGTGTTTTGACGTATGACAGGTATATGACCAATGCCCAGTCGTTCCGCATCAGAAGCATTTATTTTCAACATTTTTTGAACTCTTATCTTGTTGATCTTTTCCTTTGAGATCATCATTTTGCATGGTTCTTTTGAAATTTAAATGATTAGAGCGACCACCACGAAAATAATAATTATTTCTTCCTTTATTACGATCATGATCTTGACCATGACTATGACCTCAACCTCGATTACGATTATTGACATTCACAATATTTACTCCAGGGAATGGTGTCGTTCCGGTTGGTTGAGATTCATGATTTTCATCAATAACTCGTTATTTGATTTGGTTATGAGAAGACATGAAATTAATTCAGAATACTTTTAAAACCTTTCTCTCGATATTGCTGCTGTGGGAGCATATTCGAGACATGAAATGTAGAAAATGTCTTCTCTAACACATCAATATCAATAATTTTTTCTCTGCATAATAACCATTTTGAACTGATTTTAAATAATGTGAACTTGTAATCACTTACTGATTTGAAATCTTGTAGCCTCAAGTGCATCCACTCATAACGAGCTTTAGGAAGAATAACTGTCTTTTATGATCATACCTCTCTTTTAATTTTTTCCACAAGATACAGGGATCTTTTATTGTAAGATACTCTATTTTCAATCCCTCATGGAGATGATGGTGAAGGAAAATCATAGTTTTTGCTTTATCTTGACTGGATGTCGTAATTTCTTCTTAATAGTCTCCCCAAGATTCATAACAATCACGTAGATTTCGGCATCAATTACTCATGACAAATAATTATTGAGCCATAATATCAGGGTGACAAATTCTAATATGTGAGATTTATTCATGGCAGCAATATCATAAAATATTGTACTTATGCTAGAAATTTAATAGATATTGAATATGCAAAATAACATTAAATTTATTAATAATAACAAAAAGAAAAAAAAAAAAAGGAAAAAAGAAAAAAAATAAAAAGAAAAAGAAAAGAAACTTAAAAAAAAAGAAAAAAAATAAAATAAAAAAAGAAAAAAAAAAAAGAAAAAAAAGACAATAGAGAAAAAAAAAGTAAAAAAAAGGGGAAAAGAGGAAAAAATCGACATACAGTTAGAACCTACCTTTTGTGGGGAAAACGATAGGAGGTTGTGCTGATAACGTGTTGCGAAATTGAGGAGCATAACGAGAGCACAATATGGAGAAAATATAATATAATAATAATAAAAAATATAATTTAAAATAAAAAAACTAAAATCATGAAATAACTAAGATTATAAAATTGGATAATAGAAAATTTAGTGGAATTTGAAGTGGATTTCTTATTAATGAGTGTGTTATTTTAAGATCCACCAAAAGACACTATTTATAGAGAAAGTGGAAAATAGGATGTGGACTTATCTGGACAGTACCAAACATGAATAATTACAAGGTACGTGAACAACATAAAGGGTGACACATAGATTTTGGTACACTAAGCAATGAACATCTATTTATTATTATAATATTCATAATATTTGGTAATATTTATATAAATATATTTCTTGTAAAGAATTTTAGTATAAAAATACCTTTACATATCTCTTGATAATTTAAATATAAATTTAATAACTTATTTTACAATTGAGTTTATATTACATTTATATTTTTATTAAAAAATAATTTATATTGATTTGATATTTTATAAAAGAAATAGTCTAATTATTAGTTTTAATTTTCATTGAAATAATTTAAAATTTTTAAAAGAAGACAATTAACTCATTGATGTGCCAAAATGAGATTAGGTCAACGTAATTGATATGATTTTTCTCTCTAGAGGTAAAAGACTTGATTATTATCTCTATTATTCTCGTAATAAAAAAACATTTATTCATTGTGTTTTTAGTGGATTATATTTATATAATTATCCAATGGAGAAATTTTTGTTAGAAATATTATCAGGTTGTGATTTAAAAAAAAAAATTGAATGACTATATAAAAAGTAAGATTGAGAACAAATTGAGAGATACATTATGTAATTTAATTAGAGATTTCTTTTTAGTCCTAGTTTTTTTTCCCAACCTTCTAGATTTAACAAGTCCATGAACACCCTTGATTACGAGACGGGAAAAATAGTATAGATGATCCAAAATAAATGGCACAAATGAAAAATGAATACTCTTTTGAAAATCAATGAATTTTGGGTTTTTCTTATGTCATCATTGTGTGAAATTACCACTTTAACCTTAAATGCATTTATTTGGTTTGCAACATTTTTTTCTTTTTTCGGTTTTTTTTAATTTCTTCTTCTTTCTTTTCCTTTTTTTCTGCGATTCCCTTTTTTTTCCTTTGTGTTTTCCTGTATTCCTTCTTTTGTTTCTTTGTTTTACATTTTTTTTACTTTTGTTCTTTTTTTTCTGCATTTTTTCTATATTTTTTTTTTGTGTTTCTTCTTCTTCTTTTTTTGCATTTTTTTTCATCGAATATCAAACATAGAGTACAAAGCATTAGAGCATCGAGTATCAAACGAATTTCTAAATCGAGCATAGAGTGTCAATGATCGAGGATCGGGTAACATATAACTAATATATAGTATAAACCATATAACATAGAGCATAGGGCATACAACATTAAACATCGAGCATCAAATATTGAGTATTGAGGATCGAAGATCAAGGATCGAGTAGTATGTAGCTAGTATATAGCATAGAACATCAAGTATCAAGCATCGAGCATCGAGCATTAAGTATCAAAGATCGAGGATCAAAAAAACTTATGAATCACAACATATGGATAATTTTCAAGGTCGAATGGATAAATTCACGAAGTATTGTTGCAAGCATAAGACCACTTTTCATTAAATTTTAAAAGGGTATCCATTTTCTATTTGACCTCTCAAAAGGGGTCATCTGTACCAAAAAAAAAAAAAAAAAAAAACCTTACGAGATGTTATTACTTGTTTTTTACAACCTCTATGAAAAATTCTACAGATACTGTTAGCTCACAAATACAGCGGTAAAATGGTACTTGATTCAGCATTTTTAATCTCCCTCGGCTACTTCTCTACCACACTAAAATTGGAATTGGTCTCCGGTGCATACAACGATGCTCCTACGTCGATGGTGAATTGTGACCAACGACAGCTCCAACCACAACATCTAATGGATCTTGCTGCAACGACTTCAAGAATGATTAGAAGGCTAACATCGTTGCCTCTACCATGCCTTCAAGAACAACGATTGATTGGGTGTTTTCCTCATTGTCAATACGATTCTTTCCCTTAGCTATTGTCTTAATTTTCTAACAACAATATTGCAAAGTCCCCAATCCTACTGCTCCTAAACGTAAACTCAAGCCTAAAATTATTTTGTTTAATGTATGCTCCAAAAGAACCCTAAATATCTGAATCGATCTGTTTGAGTGAAATATTGTTCTTTTTGTTTTGCAGTTTGTTTCTCCTATTTGTTCTTCTAATGCCATTTCTTCTAATTTTCACTTTGTTCTTAGTTTTCTCAAAGCATTAACTTTGGGAACAAAAGCCACAGTCTTTACTTATCAATGAGCAGTCCATGAAGGGTTTGATTAGATATATGCTCAGGCATTTGGTATGCTATCTAGATCTCGACGTCCCTTTGTAGTTCTACAACTTCACTAAATTAGCATAGATAACCATCTTGAGATACATAGTTACAGGATTTAGTGGTAAGGGTCATTGATGGAAAATTCAAGAAAAAGACTAACTTCTACCTCAAAAGGATCTTGAAAGCAGGCGATGGTGATATTGAAATACTCATACAAACACTAATTCAAAAGGTGTGCAAGATCTAATGAATTTTTTCTATCATTCATTTTCCATTCTTTATTTTTTTGGTTAATTCAAGTAGCCTGTGTTTTTCCCTGTTGTTGGAGTTGCTTGTCAATTAGCATGCGATGACAAAAGTAATCCTACTGGTTATTAAGCACTATTATCATATTTTGCAAAATGTGAAGAGTTGTGTGATTGTGTGTATTCCTTTTAACCGCAAACAACTCTTATTAGTGATGGCGTTCTAACTGGAGTTGTTCGTCAATTAGTCATCAAGTATGTCCTAAATTTAGAATTTTTATATTATTGTTTCCATTTTATCTGAATTTTCATTTTTAGAGGGTGTTTGGCCCCCAAGTTAAGTTGGGTTGGGTGGGTAAAAAAACCCACCCACCGTTTAGTTCACCAATTATTAAAGAGGTTTATTACCTCGTTATTTGCATTAACTCACATTTCTCACCTCGTTATTCGCATCAACTATTCCAATTACTCTTCTCTTATAATAATTATCAAGTTAACTCAACTCAACTCTACATGTCAAACGCCCCCTTAATTTCTAAGATGTAGTTCTGTGTACTTTCCGTCTCAGATATGAAGTCCATTTTGGCCTTCATTACATTCCTAATATAAGGTTATAAGGTTAGTGCAAGGGTAAAAAATAGTTCAAATTTATGTTGCTTATTAAGAAAAAGTGGCAAGTCTATCCTAATATAAAGCAACTAATGAAATCTGCCTGATTTGAGGGCAAGTTGGTTTGTTCTGGTAGGGAAGAAATTGATGTAGTAGTTGAGCTGTATCCTATTATAACAGTAAATAATTGGACAAGCAAACTTATAGTTAGCTAATTGAAGTCATAGTAACTAATGCTATTGACTGACCGACATGAAAGAAAAGCTAATTGAAGTTCTAGTAACTAAGGCTTTATTGCTTTTGTGCATGGTATGGATCTGTCTTTTGGTGACAGTCATTTTATGGTTTGTTTTATTTCATTTAAAAAACAATCGTGGAAGGACGATTTGTAAGGAGTAAAATCATTTTAGTTTAGGTTTATGAAGTTTAAATTAGTGCAGTAAGTTTAATTATGCAGTATACACTGCAGGAAGTTGCTCTTTTCTTTTGATTGTTAGTTTCCATGTAAGTAACTTATTGGTGAAGGTTGTGTTCTTCCTTTGATATTTTTTTTGTTTGTAGTCATTGCCATAACGGTTGGTTTTAATTTGTTCATCAATTATACCTTGATCTCTTTGTTTGAAAGTATGTTACTTTTTCATTGTGTAACTCAAATTAAATTATTATTCTGGAAGATTATTTTGTTTATTGTTTGTTGAGATTTTTACTTGGGAAACTAGTTTGAAAACCACTTATAAGATATTCCCACCCTACATTACTTGAATTAAATTATTTATATGTTTGTGGAGTATTGTCGTGATTGAAACATCACATTACTAACTATAGACTCTTGAAATTTTATTTTGGTGTAAATTTACTTGATTACATTTAAATGTTTATATAATTGAATTGATTTTACAATTACATTTATAACAATTTCTTACTCATAAAATGCTTTATAAACCATATTCAACTTGATTAAATTTGGCTATCACGGTGAGAATAAGAATGCTAAATCTTTTTATAACCATTCTTATTTAAAAAAAAAAAAACTATTAAAAGTCAATCATTACATTTTTTTATTCCTATGATTTATTAAAAGTAAACCATAACATTAAAATTATGCAATAAAAAGTGACATTTTATATATTTTTTTATAGCATTGAAAAATGCTACGCAAAGTTAAGAACTTTCAATAACGTGAGGTACAACAACATGTTCAAAAATGCTATAGCAAGTCTTTTATAGCGTTTTTTATCACCGTAAAAAATGCTATAGAATGCCTTTTATAGCATTTTTTACCAATACTATGAAACTTTCCATAACATTAAATATATGCTATCGAAAGTTAATTTTTTATAGTGTTAAAAAATGGTATGGAAATCCTGAAACTTTCAATAACATGGACTACGACAATATTTCGAGAACACTATAAAAAGTATATAATAGCCATTTTTTATGCTATCGAATGTGATATTTGTTGTAGAATTGAATTCTTTAATAAAAGCCTATTTAAATTACTTTAGACGTTATCTAGAACTTTTCAGTGCCCAATATGTTATGCAAACATATTTGGTCTATCCAATTTATACACATAAGGGTGTCCATGACCAACTCTAAATTACAACACTTCAATCGAGTTCAGAAAGTTTAAAGGGAGTCGTTACCCATTTACGCTTAAAAAAAGGCTTGAGACTTCTCTAAATTGTGTTCGAACAAGTTCTGATCCGCAGATCTAACCTCTAGAAGCCATGGGTAATCTTATTTGAAGCCATTCGAGTTGTGTGTTCAGATTTGGAGCCAATAAAATCATCGACAAACCCATCTAACTCAAAATGAAGTCGGTATTATTGGTTCGAGTCGTTGAGCGGGAAAACACCCAACTCGCGAGAAGAAGCCATTGGAATAGGGAGAATCATGTGACGCTCAAGCTTGTGGTCATCGAAGAACTGGTCAGAAAGTGTGGGTTTCCGGCTTGGAGTCGCCGAGATCTGTGGTAGCGCTCATCGAAGAACTGGTAGCAGGTGGATGAAAATGCATTGAGAGAGAGATCCACGTTTATTTCTAACTTATCCTCCACCAAAATATTTCAAAATTGAGTAATGAATATGCCAAATATAACCAAATGTGCTATGAAATTGAAATGTAGGTCTTACAAATCCTATCTAAATAAAAGGTAAATAAAAGCACATTTTAGGTGTTTTTCAATAAGTAAGTGTCACAACTTTTTATTTTATTTAGTTATATATATTTTTAGAACTACATGTCAGAACTTAAAATAATAATTGTTCATTTTTATGTCTCTTTAATTTTAGAATATTTTAATTGCAAATTATATTTAAATACCTACCGTTCTAAAACACCCAAAAATTATTCAATGATGTCACCACAATTGTGGTCGATAAATTTTCACATTTGTATGTATGAGAAAGAAGTACCTCAAATTTATATCTAGTGGTTACTAAGGAACATGAATATTTTTCAATCTACGTGATGTCTCATAATAACCATTAAATGTAGATTGACTATTTTTTTTATAACACCACGACTTTCTGAGATCTCTATCTAGGATCATTACCATCATGTATGCCATTTTCAAAAAATCAAACTAATTGACCATCATGACATAAAATTATTTTTGCTAAATAAATAAAGCATTGCCAAGACAATTTAGTTAAGGTCAAAACATAACCTTTTGGTTGGAACCCCTAAAAACGTTAATGAAATGAAATAATAAATTTTAGACTATAACTCAATAGTTCTCACTAAAACATTCAAAACAAACTTGAATCATGAAAAACTAAGTGAAAACATTGTCTCTAGTTCCATTGTACCATCAAGCACCTGATAGTTTCTTCCCTTACTTGAAAAATATTTTAGAATGCAATGACTATTTAAAATTCTCAATAAATAACCTTACTACCATGGTCAGGCTATGCAATCACATGCGAACATGAACTGAACATTCTTAAACGGGTGGGATCTAAATCATTGCTTATATATATATGTATACTCACTCCATTTCTTTTTCCTTGGATGTGGATCAATTGCATACACATCAATTCGATGTATATTAACTTCATATATATTGAACCTTGAAACTGGGCATGCATCCATTTTATGCCGTTAATAATTGTGGGAAGAAAACGAGAATAAAAATTATCCTGATTTTAATCTTTCATGTAACATAGCATGCACATGAGGTCTCACATAATTTTATATGAATGGATAATGTTGAGCATGATTAATAAATTTCATGGTAAATATATATAAAAAAAGCGTCAAACTCTACATGAGTTCAAGTAATAATTTAATTGGCGAAGCCAAAACTTCTGTTTGGCACATAAGGCACATTCCAGTAAATTAAATCTCACTTACCTCGATATAAATTTTAGCAGTTCAACCCTTTTTTCACTTAAGGATTTTCTTGAACCAAACCATAAGCATGAATAAACATTAGATGCTAGTCCCAAACATAAATTCATTCTTGAAGAACACTTACATGGCAGTTCCATCGACCAAAACCTCCTTCAACCTTCTAACAAGACATTGAACGTAAGTCGATCAAATGATTTAGAATGAGGATCCCAAGTTCCAGCAATTACCATGGAAATAGAAGTGTTTTGGAGCTTCAATACTTACCAAAAAGTGGCTATATCCTTTTCAAATTTGTTGTACAACAATTCACAACACTCCGAAACTCCAATCTAAAATCCAAAATGTTGTGGGTTTCAATAAATTGAAGCCAAAAGTCGATGAGTATTCAAAATAAACCACGAAACCTTTGAAAATACGAAAATATTATCCAAAACCAAGATTCCAGCGAGACGTAACGGCAGAAGGTTGGGCAGTGCAGCGGAGGTAAGACTAACATCTCGATGGCTGCTAGACAGAAATACAGTGAGAGAGGTAGAGAGAGATAAGGAAGAAAGAAAGAGGAGTGGCGACGCGACCTACCGACGAAAGGTGACTTCTGTCCATGGTAGCTGGGCGAGCATTGGGCAGAACGTGCGACAGTTGTAGTCTAGCAGACAGTGAAGGGTTGGGCCTTACGTGATGGGGGTGTGCGTGAAGGAGTTGGAATGCGTGACTGATAGAGAAAAAAAACTATGGGAGAAAAAAGAAATTAGGGGGTGTATGGGCGTTCGGGGTATAGGCATGACTTTGGGTAATATGATTTTTTTTTCCTTTTTTTTTCAGTGCTCGTTTTATGAACTTATAACCTCTAGTATATTTTGGATCAATCTTTAACATAATTTTGAAATAAAATTTTAATCTATTCATTTTAAAATGAAACTTATATTAGCATATCTTTGTTAGAAAAAAAACGTAGAGGACAAATATGAAAAATGAGAGATATATATTTTCTATTCAACTAAGCATGCCTTTATATAGGCTTACAAACATAACCATAGGAATGCCAATGGTTTAAAGCTATAAATGTCATCAAATGCTCATAACTCACATAACTCCTATAACTCAAAAATCACTATTGGTTACAAAAAACTAAAAGTCACAAAACCCAAAAGTCACACTAAATGCACAAATAAAGTTTAATAATGACAAACTTTTCAATCTCCCTCCACCTCCTCCCCCCCAAACTTGATTTGTTACACCTAGTAAACTCCCATTTTGATAAAAGTCTCCAACTTGAGGGGCTTTGTGAAAATGTCCGCCGCTTGGTCTTGTGACTTGATATATTTGTTCCACTTCTTTCTTCGTAACGCAATCCCGAATGTAGTGAAATCGAGTATCAATATGCTTGCTCCTCCCATGAAATACCAGATTTTTGGCTAAGGCAATGGCCGATTTGTTGTCAACAAAAATCTCTATTGGACTTTCTATTTGAAACTTCAACTCCTTCACTAAGTTTCTTAGCTAAATTGCATGACATACACATGAAGTTGTTGCGACGTACTCTACCTCGCATGTTGATAATGTGACTATGGATTGCTTTTTTGACATCCATGTGAACACCGTTTCACCAATAAAAAACACAAACCCCGTAGTGCTCTTTCTATCATTCAAATCACTACTCCAATCACTATCACAATAACCAACAATATCAAAATTGCTAGAAGAGACATAGGAAAGACCATACCCAATCGTCCCTTTGATGTAGCGAAGTATCATTTTTTCCATTTTGCAATGTGTTGCTGTCGGTTCCTCCATAAATCGACTAATAATTCCAACCAAAGAATATCCAGTCTTGTACATGTCAAGTATCTCAAACTTCCAACCAAGATTTTGAAATATGTAGAATTTACCTTCTCTCCTCCATCTTGCTTGGTGATTTTGACTCCACATTCCATCGGTGTTCCAACTGGATTAGCATCATTCATATTGAACTTCTTGAGCACTTCTTTAGCATAGTCCTCTTGGGATATAAAAATCCCATCTTCACCTTGTTTGACCTCGATCCCAAGATAGTAACTCATAAGACCAATGTCCATTATTTCAAACTCCTTTGCCATATCTCTTTTGAACTCATCAAACATGCTAGGATTGTTTCCGGTAAATACTAAATCATCAACATACAAACAAATGATTAGTATGCTTTCACCTTGCATTTTGATGTAGAGGGCATACTCATAAGGACACTTCATATACTTATTCTCTTGAAAGTACTTGTCAATCTTCGAATTCCATGCTCTTGGTGCTGCTTTAAACCATAAAGTGCCTTCTTCAATCGAAGTACTTTATTTTCTTCACCCTTGACTTCATAACCCAATGGTTGTTCCACATAGACCTCTTCCTCAAGAATTTCATTCAAGAATGCCGATTTGACATCCATTTGATGTATCTTCTAATGATTATGGGATGCCAAAGCAATAATCAAACGAATAGTTTCAAGGCGAACAACAGGGGAAAATACCTCATCATAGTCAATGCCATGTCGTTGGCTATTCCCTTTCACCACTAGTCTCGCCTTGTGCCTCTCAACATCGTCATTGACTTTTCTCTTTGTCTTGTATACCCACTTCACTCTGATCGGTTTGTGCCCTTTTGGAAGCTTGGTTAACTCCCATGTGTCATTTTTCTCTATCGCTCGAATTTCTTCATCCGTTGCATCCTTTCATTTTTTGCTTGCAATGACTTCTTGGAAACTAATAGGCTCACAATCACCAAAAAGACAATAGAGAATTATGTCATTTTGATTTTCATTTACCTCATTAAGTTCCTTAGACTTCAAGTTCCTCTTGGGCCAATTTCGTTCTCTGAATCGCTGGATGAACCTTTAGATGATGATCGATCAGTCGAATGAGGTGGCACTGGAATGGGAAAACCTTCACCCATTTCATCCCTGGTCGGCTCATTTTCATCGTCTTCTTCAAAATATGGAAGGAAATCATACTCCTCCTCTTATATATTCCAATCCCAAAAAGCTTCCTCATTCAAAACAACATCAGACTAATCATTACCTTCCTATTCAAAGGATTGTAAAGATGATAACCCTATGAACTTGCATCATAGCTGATGAAGATGAGTTTCTCGCTTCGATCATCGAGCTTGGTCCTTTTTTCATCCGACACATGAGCATATACGATACTCCCAAACACTTTGAAGTGACCAATCCCGAGCTTTCTTCCGTTCCATGCTTCTTGAGGCGTCTTGTCAAGCACACTTTTGGTTGGTGCTCGATTTGTCAAATAAACCACAGATGATCTCAGTCCATCACCGCAATCCACAAGAGCAGAGATCGACACAAAGATGGATGCATTAATACACAATGTGGGCGACATCGTAAAATTTGGGGGTGTACTCTTCCTTATCTTTATTTCAAATTTTGCGCTATCACATTGCATCTCACTTTTCAAAGTTTTATCACCGCATCCTCCTTGATTACTGCAATCATTTAACAAGTAGATAAATTTAGTAGTTCACCGCATGTTGTTTCTTTTCCAAGTATGATTTCAATGATGAACAATATGCTTCTATATCTTTCGTACATATCAGAGTCAACTTAATCTTAAGATAGTCACCTCATGAAATATTTCTAGAAGTTAAGGGTTTGCTAGCTTTCTTTCAAACTCCCTTTATAACGCATTCTATGACCATCGCA
>NW_028326273.1:0-33264 GCF_027475165.1 Benincasa hispida
TCATCATTTTGTATGGTTTTTTTAAAATTTGAATGATTAGAACGACCATCATAAAAAAGTAATTATTTTTTCCTCTGCCACGGTCATGACCTTGACCTCGACCACAATTATTATTAAAATTCACAGAATTTACTTTAGGAAATGGTGTCGTCTCGGTTGGTCGAGATTCATGATTTTTCGTTAATAACTTATTTTTTTGTTCAACCATGAGAAAACATGAAATTAGTTCAGAATATTGTTTAAAACCTTTCTTTCGATATTGCTGCTGCAAGAATATATTCAAGATATGAAATGTAGAAAATATCTTCTCTAACATATCAACATCAGTAAATTTTCTCTATGCATAACAACAATTTCGAGCTGATTTTAAATAATGCAGAGCTGTAATCATTTACTGATTTGAAATATTGTAGCCTCAAGTGCATCCACTCATAATGAGTTTTAGAAAGAATAACTTTTTTTTTTTTTATAATCATACCTCACTTAAAAAAAATTTCACAAGATACAATGGTCTTTTATTGTAAGATACTTTATTTTCAATCTCTCATAGAGATGATGAAGAAAGAAAATCATAGTTTGTCTGGACTGGATGTCGTATTTTCTTCTTTAATAGTCTCTTCAAGATTTATAGCATCTAGGTGGATTTCGGCATCAAATACCCATGACAAATAATTACTGCTGTTAATATCCAAGACAAAAAAATAATTTTGTGAGATTTGTCATGACATCACTATCATAAAATATTATATTTATATTAGAATTTAATAGATATTAAATATGAAAAATAAAGTTAAATTTATTAATTATAACGAAGAGGGAAAAACCAATATACCTTTAGAACCTACCTTTAGCAAGAAAAACGATAGGAACTCGTGCTGTTAACTTGTTGTGAATTTGAGGAGCACAACGACGCACAACGAGAACACGGATATTGAGAAAATATAACATAATAATAATATATAATAAAATAAATAAATATAATATCATATATAAATATATAAAATAAATAAATAGTAAAAAGTAAATAAAAACAAAAAATGAATTTCTCCACTTTCTCCAATCTTTTTGGATTGATCACCAATGTCTTTCAAAACCCACCAAATGTCATTATTTATTGGTAATTTGGCAAGTAGGAAGCGGACTACATGGACACTAATAATGTGTAATCTTGAGACCCATAGTGAATACATAGGTAATGGATAAATAACACATGATCAATGAACACTAATAATGGACATCTAAATATTACACTTAACATATTTATAATAGATAAAACAATTTTAATAGAACATCTACATTTTTCAATTATTTCTAATAAAAAAGTTATATATAGTTCGCTAGTTGCAGTTTATTTTTAATTAAATATTTATACATAATCTCAATTTTATGAAAATATTGATAAAAATATCGATAAAATATTGATGTCAATGAATAGTTCTTAATAAAAGTATTAATATTAAAAGTTCTTAAAAATAATTTAAATTAACAGTTAAGCATTTTTCCATTTTAAAGAAGTTTAAATTTCTTATCATTTATATTGGGTCCACATAAGTTTCAGTTTCTTGATATTTTAGTTATAATTCGTTGAATTTTCTATGATGAAAAGTTTGATTCACCAGTTATGTTGATGTCTAAGCCATGGACATATAAAAATATTGAAGGAAATTTAAAACATTGTCATGTTGTTAAAAATTAAAATATATATATATATATATATAAAAGTGAGTTTAGCTTAATAATAATTAACATGTAACTTTTTTCCCTAGAGTTTCAAATTTCCAAATTCCCACTTGTGGTACTAACAAAAAGAAAAAAAGGGAAAAATCTTAACTTGCATGCTTGATATGAAAACAAGTCTCAAGATAAAAGAGCATATAAAACAATTGTTTCAACACAAATCTCACCCACCTGCATTCAAGGTGTTTTAGCTTAAAAATTTGATAACTCTAAAGTTTGTGAAACATACATATTTGGATCTTTTTAGGAAAACTTCTAAATTTATGTAGTTTGTTTGGTCGGTAAACTTAGATGTCGTTTAATGCATAGCATAATAGATGAGTTTACTAAGTCTTTTTTAAGTTTATGTAACCTGTAAAATCAGTAAACGTATGTTCCATCTCACATGCTGACGTACCCCTATGTTCGATACCCGAGTCTTAGGCTAACCAAATGAAATGAAAGAAAGGGAATAAAATTTGTTGGGCATATTTTGTAATGTCACAAAAGAAGGAATCCAACCACAAAAAATAAAAACATTTTTGCTTTCCAAACAAGAAGGAATATATATATATATATATATATATATATATATAAATGAGTTATTTATCCATATTCTGTACGGACTGTCAGCAGAAAATCAGTGGCAGTGAGTCATGGTAACTAATGATTGGGCTTTAGATTCATATTCAGAAAATTTTCTCTCTGCACATCAAATGCCTTTCTATTCTATTATCAGCCACTGATTTCAATTCTCACACAACAACAACAGTCTTTCTTTTTCTCTCACTTTTCCTAATGACGGTTAAAATTTTCTCTTTTTTTTACTCTCCATCCAAACAGGGCAAAAAGAAAGGAGAGGAGCTAAAATCAGTTGGCATCCTAATCAATTAAAGAAAAGACGAGAGAGTGTTTAGATAAGGTGTTAAGAAATCGACAATCACAAATAAACAGAAAAAACATACATGATAGGAAATCAACACCAAGATCTACGTGATTCATTAATAGTATGATAATTACGTCTACAGGCGAATAGAGTTAAAAAGTTTATATAGTGCACTCCTCTAAATCCTAGAGCCAAAATATAGTGAGCCCTTCGTACTTGGTCGTTCGGAGCGTCAAATAACAGATTCAAGATATTTCAATATAAAGAAAGACAGAGATTTGGGTTGAGTTTAGCAAGTCAAATCCAAGATTAAGGAGCAAAAGTAAAGGCAATGATTGAGAAAGAAAGCTCCAAAGTAATGGAGTTTTACCAAATTGTCATTCAAGTTGGTTGGTCCTTTTTTCTTTTTCTTTACTGTCAAGTGGGGTATATGAAGAAAATGACCAGCAATTTGGGGAGAGGAGAAAGAAACTAAAAACTTGAGTTGTGAGTGGGGACATGAATGGCTATGAAAGAAGAAAACATACCATCAAGCAAGTTGGCAAAAGATGGGTCCAAGCTTTGTGAAAAAATCAATCTCTTTCCAATCTCTTTCAAACTCCCAACAATCAAGAAAAAGATAGGGATAAGATGTTAAAGCTCAATATAGAGCTGTCAATATGCTATACCCATTTATTGAATGGTCCTTGTTTGTTTATCTGCATATATGTTTAAGTCTAAATCTTCTTGTGGGTCCTATTTCATCATTCTATCCCCACCCATTCTCTCATTCTAGGTCACCCAACCCTGATACATGTACATAACAGGAGAATAATTTCCTTTTTTTTACTTTCCTTTGCTTTTTACCTTTTCCTTTTTCTAGTTCTTAATGGAAGTAGATTAGCAAGAAAAACACAAATTCAAAAATTCAAGTCAGGAAGTAGACATTTAACAACAGCAGCATAATATCCAAATCAACTTATTTTGAATTCATAGACAGTGTAAGAGATAGTACATAAAAAGGAGCTTAAGCTGCTTCTCAACTCAACACTTTTGACAGAAACAAACTAGTTGATCTTATTTTCTAAACCATTCTTCGACAAAAAATTTTGTTAAATGCCTTGAATTGCAAGATCTTGAATCTTGAGTTTTTAGCTGTCTCAACAATATACAGATTAATGAAGCTTCTTCCATTACTACTTGAACAACAATAATGTAATATGGTGATGAGGTTGGAAGGCATATAAGCTGTGTACTTGGAGGGTAAGGAGGCAAGAATCTGTATCAGATATACACAAAGAACAACAATCATGGTTTCCACCATATCTAGGAATGATGCTCCGCAATAAACCGAGAAGGAACCTTAGCTAACTGATAAACTTGGATAATTTCACTTGTCAACCTGTTATCATCAGCAAAAGAAAAAGACTGTCAACGACAGCTACGTGACCGAGAGACACTTGCGGTATCAGATTCAAAAAGAGGGAATGCAGTTTTAATTCCATAGGGTATTTGTCTTTCAATTTGGCCACCGTGCATTTACACTCGAGAATACGACTCGAAAAGAGGGCCACTAGCAGGGAAGGGGGCAAATTGGCCGACAACTACGTGAAGATTTTTGAAGGGTAAGGATTTAGATGACTTGGTACCCTTTGGAGAGAGAAAAAGGTAAGTGCCTATTGAGAAGATAAGGCATCATATGAACTCAGTTATTTCTTGTAACCACTCATTATGTCCAAGATTGGTAGAATCAGCAAAGTTCTCAAACTTTCAACATGGTTCATGCACTTCCTCTCTCTCTCTCTCTCTCTCTCTCTCTCTCCCCCTCTGCCCCAAACAAGAGACAGACACTTTTGTCAAGATGTTAGAATTGGACAATAACTGAATTACTTTACGACCGACAAATATAAACACCGATCATGGGAAAAGAAGTCGTATCCAATTCAGATTAATATTAATCACTTGTTAATGATAAAAATAAGAATGTTTGGTAAGACTTACCCAAATTTCCATTTACAATATCATTGGTTATAGATCCTCCAGCAGTAGGTCCACTAGCAGGGCCAGGTGCTGCTGCAGTTTGACTCTGCAAGACTGCTGAGGGACAAAATCTGAACACATTTATGGGCTGAAAAACAAAACCAGATATGATTAGTCTGAATTGTTACAGTTTTTGAACAAAACATCCAAAGGACGAACTCTAAATGCAATCCGATCGCTAACCTGTGAGGTAGGTTGCATATGATGGAAACCCATTAGACGAGCATACTGCTCTTGCAAAGCGGGATTCTGCATTTGATTTTGATAATTCATGGGGTTGAAAATTTGAGGTTGGCACATCATAGGTTGGTTTGGTGTTGGAGCCACTGAAACTGATTGATCGACAATCGGGACCCGAGGTAATTGCATCGAGTTGTGAATTGAAGGCATTGAAGGTTGGGCCATACCCATGCCCATAGCCATTCGAGACATGTAATGTTGAATGCCGGGAAACATCATGGGCGTCATCCCACTTCCCATCCACATTACCTATTGAACATTAAGCAATTACAAAAAGAAAAAAAAATTGTGGCTTGTATTGTATGTAGAAAAAGCAGTAGATTTTGAGGAATTCTTAGTTAAACTCATACCTGTAGTTGTAATTGAAGTGACTTCAAATATTCAATGGCTTCATCTAGCATTGAAGCTTTGTCAGTCTGTGGCAGAAGGACTAATTACTAAAGATTCAGGTAGACTGAAAATTTTGAAGTCGTCCAAGTTGAATTAATTTGTTTCAATCATTGTTAGTTCCAGCTTCAGTTGACATAAGTTTATGTCAAGTAAAAAGAAAAGGAAAAAACTCTTTACATGTTCTCTCTCGATTAGATCCGACGACAACTATTACAAAGGATAAACCAGAAAAAATCTAGTTGGACTTTTCCATTATCACTAATAAAGTTGAAGGATGCATTCATTAAGATCACAAAAAAGATGCCTTGCAGCAAAATTTAACCATCAAACAAGAAGGAATAAAGAGAATTGGTAGACTAAATGTGGTATGCAAATACCTTATTACAGTGTGGTATGAGTTCTTGCAGTGCCTTCATCTTTTCATTTATCCTTTCTCTTCTCCTCTGCATTACAAGTAAGTTCTTAACATAAGATTCAAAATAGAAAAAAGATAGATAAATGGGGAATTTTTTATATCCTACCCTTTCTGAAAGGTTATGTACTTCAGCAGCACGGGTCCTGCGAGAAGATCCGGATCGTGGAGCTGCTTTGTTTCCCTCAGCAGATTCGAGTTCAGCAGTCTATAGAAAATTTCAAACCATTATGTTCATGTCTGTATAACTAATGGGCCTCACGATAGAAAAAATGCTTAATAGTTTTACCTCACTTTGGCATTCGGATTCTTCTCCATCTCGGCCTTTTCTTTTGTTGCTGTTACCTCCAGTAGATTGTCCAATTGTTCTACTTCTATCCATACTACTTCCCGAACCGCCTGAGGATGAAGTGGCAGTTGGATCCATAGTCTCAGTTTTGTCCCTCTCACCTTGTGCAACCATCTTTCTATTATCTTCCTTGGAGAGACCAGCAGATAAACCAGCATTTCCAAAACCACTGGTCGAAACTCGACTCAGATCAAGGTCATTTGGATTAGGAACTTGGTTGCTTCCACAGTGGCTCGAACCAACTGTCATTGCTGAACAATCTCTTCCCTCTCCTTGTATCAAGTTTCCAGACTCTCTCCCCCTGTTTGATGATCCCAAATCACCCTTCACGGGCACAGGAACTTGAGAAAAATTCACCAATTTTCCTAAATCTCCTAAATCCTTGGTCTGCCGCACCGAATCTGGAAACTGAAATCTCGGAGGAGGCATCGTGTTCATAGGAAACTCTGCAAGAGCTGCAGGCGTCGAGTTCTTCTTCACAGAATTCCCAAAAGTAACATGAGTAGCAGTATCAAAGGCACCAAATCTAGTTTGCTTGTCATCTTGGAAATGCTTGATAGGCTGCTTAACAATCTCAATAGTATCAGCAGGTGGCAATTCGGAGAAAAAATTGGAACAAAATTCCTTCTCAAACGAATCGTCAAGCGGATCTTGTATCCAAGAGACTGTCTCATCATCTTGGATCAAATTGCTTGAATTTCCACAAGACACATTACTCCTGTAAAGTGGTTGATTCTGTTTCTGAAATTGCCTTACTTCATTAGCAATTAGACTTGGTTTTCTAGCTTTTTGGCTTTGTAAGACCACTTGCCCATTTCTCCATAAAAGTTCCACAAGATCATCATGCTCAGGTCTGCAAAATTCCCATCCAATCTTAAACACAAATACACAAAATACCAAGCTTGAGAGTGTACCAATATTTTCCCCCTCTCTTGAAATTTGAAACAACTAGACAGAGAAAGAGAATGAAAATAGAGAGAGAGAAAGCCAACCCCATTGATTTCTTATGGTTAGCTGGGGAAAGGTCACCCTCAAAATTCCAATCAGGAAAGCAATAATTCATGGCTGCTTAACACAGAATCTCTGTCAAAATGAAACAATAAGATACAAAAAACCCCCCTTAAAATCTTAAATTAGGATAATATTCTTGTTACAACACCAAGCTTTAATCCATACTTTGAGGCTTCAAAAGTAGAAAACAAGAAACCCCCACAAATTATTCAGCAAAACCCACAAATTCTAGCTTAGCAATTGACCAAGAAAAGAAATAAAATAATTAATAAAGAGAGTTCCTGTCCCCATTTATTAATACCTCTCAGATTAAGCAAAAGAGTGAGAAGAAAGTCCAACTAAAAGCAGTATTTAATGACACTTTTAATTAAATAATGTACATAATTGACTCTTTAAACAAACAAATCATTAGAAAACACCATAATCAAAACCTTTCAAACAGAGAAGAGGAAAGAGAATCTTCAAGAATTCAGGAGAAGAAACAGAGGATTCAGAGAAGTTGGAAAAAAAATTTAAAAAGGGAAAGGCTGTCTGTCTAAATTGGGTAAAAACACATACAGAAAATCTCTTCCCCAAGAACCCAAATCCATTATTTTATATTATCACAACAACTTTAAAATAGATAAAAGACACAAAAGAGGTTTAAAAAACTCAACTACCCCAATGGAAAAACCAAGCAAAATTCAAGTAAAAAAGAACCCCAAAAGGGGAAAAAAAAAAGGCGAAATGGAGAAATACCCAAAACTCATAAGCAAAAACATGAAGAAAAGAAACAAAAACCTGAAGAAATCTCCAAAATCAGCTGAAAATGGAAGTAACCCTTTTCTTAATTTCTGTTTGTTTCTCTCTGTAAATGAACAAACTCCACGGCAAAATGCAATGGAGCAAATAAGCAATGAACCAAAAAGCATTTAAAACCAGTGGTGAGGGAAAAGGACGTCACAGGCAGAGGTCAGAGCAAAAGATTCGGTACTATAAGCAATACCAAGTGAGACTACAAGGGAGGACACGTGGCGAATTGTGAATGCGTCTGTGATTTTCTTGTAGGACCAACAGGGGTGCTTCAAGATCAATTTCCATGGTGGAAAAAAGCTAGTGGGTTTTTTTTTTTTTTTTTTTGGATTTATAAATTATATAATAAAAAAAGAAAAAAAATATTTGAAGAGGAAAATCTACATCTTCAACCTTATGAAGGATGCAATCTGAAATTAGACAAAGGGATTTGCCATGTGTGCAAAGAGAAAAAAGGATAGTGTTTTTGTGTTATTTTTCATTTATATTTTTCAATGATGAGAAAGAGAGAGGAGACAAATGTGGTCAGAAGAACAGCAATGACAACTCACCTGCTGATTTTGCCTATTGGGAAAGTTATGTTATCTTTTATCCTAAAGTTCAAATTCAATTTATGGATTTTTAATTTTTATCTCCAATCATTCATAAAAATTCTCAATTTCATAAGTCTATTAATTTATACTATTCAATCATATTGTTAAATTTATAATTGTATCGATTAAATCTTTAAATCTTTATAAATGAATCAATTTAGATTTTTGGATAAAATTTTCTTTCAAAATTGTTCATGTAATTACTCTAGTTATCCATTTTATGAAACTGACGTTTGAAAAAGTCTCACACGTTTGAGAATCAATACATGGATGATTTTCAACGGTAATTATAATGATTGGTTCAAATTGATTGGTTTATGAAAATCTAGAAGTTTAATTTACTAAAATAATAGATTTTACATGATATTGGTCGAATGAAATTTAAAAAATGGCATAAATTGATATATTTATGAAAGTTTAGGATTAAATTCATACAATTATAAATTTAGAATTGTAATTGATACAACCCAAGAGTTTAGGAATATAAATTGAATTTTAAAAACAGTAAAAATAGTTTCTAAATGTTTAATTTTATGTTTACTAGAACCCAAGCATATCCAAACACTTTTTAAAAGTAGTAAATGTAATTGACATAAATTTAAATTTTGTATCTTATAAACATTAAACATTCAAATTTGTTGCGAATAAGAACTTAGTTCAACTAGCATCTGTATGTGATAAGAATTAAGAGGTTCGTGGTTCGTAGTTCGAATTCCTCCATCCATTTATACCAAATTGTATTTTATTTTTAAATATAGGAAAATGTACTAAAATATTTATAAATAAAGAAAAATTCACTGTCTAGATATATTATGATATTTTGTTATTATTTTGTTATTTAACAAAAAAATTAAAACTACAAAGCTTATTAATATAAAATCTTAAGTTTAAGAATTTATTAGACAATTTTAGAAGTGTTGTTTTTAAATATAGGAAAATGAACTAAAGTATTTATAAATAAAGGAAAAATTCATTATCAATTGTAGATAGACTATAATATTTTGTTATTATTTATAAATATTTTAAATAATTTTTCATCCTAAAAGTTGAATTACTATTAGACATAAAATTAACCGTTAAAGACCAGTTAATCTTTTAAGGTGTAAATTTGTAATTTGGAATTTAAACTATGTTTTATGGACTGATGATTCTTTTTGATGGGCTCATTTTGTATTCATCTTTCTCAATTCTCTATGTTTTCCTAATAAATCCCCATATTAGAATTGGATTTAATGATATTTCCCCCCCTACTTTAATATTAAATAACTCATGTGGGAAGTTTTAATCCATGACAATGATGTTAGTGCTAAGAAAAAAAAAAGTTGATTTAACCTATATATACACATATATTAAATTAGCCTTTGTAGATATTAAATAAATATGAGAGAGAAGACATGTGATAATGTAACTTTTGAAAATTCTGATGTGGTGATAGGTGTAAAATTATTTGTCAAATTTGATTTGACTAGAAGATTTGTGTTGGGAATTTCTTCCCATTGTTACAATTATCAGTGTCATAAGAAAAAGGTCTAGTGAGGGAACACCTTTTTTTTTTCTCTTTTTCTCTGCCACTTTTTAATATTATAATGGGATAAAAAAGTGAAATTGTGTCATTTGAAGGCTTGTGAAGTCGTGAAGCCCACAATTTATGAAGTTAATAAAGCATGTAAAGTCATGTTTATCAAAATTATAAAGAAAATTGGTATAATCGTAATGGTATTTTATTGATAAATCAATTGTAATGAGTCTAAATCACAAATGACATTATATTACTTTTGATCGCGTTTACTTAGAAATATAAATTTTTTTCACATTTACTGTTACCGTTATCTCCGATGGTCAAACAGTAACGATAACAGTAAATGTGTCAAAATCCATAATTTTTTTCTGGAACAATAACAATAATGGTAACCGTAATAGTAATCATAACGATATGACGTAATATTCATACACAATTGGATTGAGCACGCTCTGCTTGTGAAATCAGTTTGCATTTTTTTATTATCGATTTGGAAGTGGACTGATAGCTTGTAGAAATACAAGCTATTGTAAGCCTTTTACTTAGAATTATGAGGGCTAATAAGCCGAATATGCGTCAATAATACCAAGAATTTATGTGAAAAAATGAGCTTGCGTCGACCAATATCAAAAATCCCCACTAACCCTATATCATGTGTTATTTCACATCAAAGTGTCTATTTTTGCAGATATTGTAGGAATTGATCGCATGCGTTGATCGTCATAAAGACTAGTTCGTCGCATGGAATGATGCGTCCACAAAGTGATAATCGTGATAGAAGACTGAACACGAGATGGGTTGAACGCGTTGACACTTCAGGAGAAATAAACATGAATACATACCTTGGGAGTATCAACAAGATAAGGTGATGCTGACATTTCTCATACAGCGACAGAAGAAGCAATGAGTCAGAATGGGGTATCAGAGTTATCGGCGTTTGAGTTCTATAAATAGAGTCTTGGATCTTCACTTCAAACCATCCGAGTTTCTACCTTAGGCAAATCCTTGTGATCACATATGAGAGCATGAGCAAGACACTCTTTGAGGATTCTTCACCTCCATAGCCCCCTTCCAAGTGACGATCGGAGTTTTATTGGAGATAGAGCTCGAGAGAGACTTCTCCACCATCCATCCATGACACCACCAGTAGCCTTGATGCATTTCGGATGAAAAGCAAGAGATTGCTTACATGTAGCCCTCCATATCTCCTCTTATCTCTGTATTGTATTACATTTTGGCTTAAGACATTAATACATTTTGTAATCAATGCATCTTTTAGTTCCTTCAGCACCATCTTCATCATCTTCTTCTTCTCTTTCATCGTTTAGTCAAATACCAAAGACAAGTTGCATACTCAGTCATGCGGCCTAGAGATATGACGCATGTAGCAAACCACTGAGAGGTGTGCGTTGCATGAATATAGTGAATTAATCCTCTTCGCTTAGTGTGAGGCTATCGCAATGCTTGTCTATGAACTGATTAGCTATAACTAACTACCCGGGAGGGTAAGTAGTGGAACACACTAAAGCAAAGTAAGCTTTGTTCCTAGAGATATGAACGATCTTAAGCTTGACGCAACCATGCATTACAGAGATATAAGCATGCGGCTGGCCACTGAGATGTGTGCGATGCATTAGTGTGGCAAGCTAGGATTACTCAAGTGACCAAACATAATGAAGTCAACTTATTATGCATTTACCAATTGCTGCATCTCTATCAATTCTCTTAGTTAAACCCATTGCTCTATCTGTTTAGTTAGGAGTAGAAGTAGCGCATAATCCTTTAACTTCTAGCTTTTTACTTTTATTCATTGCCTCAAACGCATTACCTCACAAACATTATTTAGTTACAAATCTTTGTGTTCGACCTTGGATCATCCCGAGAAACTTGCATTCTTGTTATACTTGGCGAGAAAGCAAGAAAACTTGTGATAGGAACGCATGGTCATTGCATACGAGCTTAACGCATATTGCATATTTTCTAGTCCAATGCATGATTGTCGACACATGGAGATTAACGCATAGCATAAGACAAGTGCATTTTTCCTCTCCTCTTTTCCTACGAACATGGACCCATGTATCAGATGGATATAGAACACAAGTAAACAACACCTAAGATAATCAAATTGGGCTCACTTTTCATATTACCATTGATTTATTACTTTTTCATAATGTTCAATTTTTATGGATCTCAATTGATTTCTCGTTGCAGTAAACGTGGTTTAAATGATGTCATTTAAGGAAAACTTCTAGTACTATAATAATATAAAAAAATTTCATACTACCTCCATTTATTGTTTGCCACAAAAGTAGCATTTAAGAATTATGTGAAGTCTACAAAATTAATCAATGATAAATTAACAAATCATTTAATGACGTGTTAAATAAAGAATAGATGTAGTAGTTCACAAACCCTTTAAGCCAGATAAGAAGTGGAAATCTCAACCACACAAATTTTGCGACCTCCTTTTAATATAAACCCCATGTTTACTAATCAATGTAATCATTTGCAAAAGCTATAAGAATAGAGAAATGAGGACTTTCACACTTGACCTTATTAGTTATGAACATGATAACTATTTTGAGTTCTGTCTTTTAAAATTAAGGTTATAAACATTATTTTATTATAAATATGTTACATTGGAGTGTAATTAATAGATGTCTAAGCCATTTGTCACTCTATCTATATGTCTCATACCTACACATTATTAGTGTCCATAATAAGCCACCTCTTACTTGCCATTTTACCTATAAATAGATGCGTTTGGTAAAACTTGAGAGAACATACATACATTAGTGATCAATCCAAAAAGATTGGAGAAAGTGGAGAAATTCATCTTTTTGTTATTTATTTATTTTATATATTATCCTTATATTTATTTATTAGTATATTATATTTCTCCGTATCCGTGTTCTTGTTGTGCGTTGTTGTGCTTCTCAATTTTACAACACGTTATGAGCACGACGCTTTAACAGGTTTCCTACTGAAGGTGGGTCTTAAACTTACGTCGTTTTTCTCTTCTTTATTATTATACTTAATAAATTAAATATTATTTTGCATATTTAGTACATATTAAATTTCTAATATAAATACAATGTTTTGTGATAGTGTTGCCATGACAAATCTTACGAAATTAGAATTTGCAGTCTTTAACATTAATGGTAATAATTGTTTGTCATAGGTGCTCAATGTCGAAATTCACCTAGATGTTATGAACCTTGGGGAAACAATTAAAGAAGGAAATGCGACATTCAATTAGGACAAAACAAAAGCTATGATTCATCTTCGTCATCATCTCCACGAGGGATTGAAAATGAAGTATCTTATAATAAAAGATTCCTGTATCTATTGAAATTTTTTAAAAAAGAGGTATGATCATAAAAAAACCAGTTATTCTTCCTAAAGTTCGTTATGACTAGATACATTTGAGGCTACAAGATTTTAAATTAGTAAGTGATTATAATTCTGCATTATTTAAAATTAGTTTGAAATTGTTGTTATGTGGAGAGAAAATTACTAATGCTGATATTTAGAGAAGATATTTTTTACATTTCATGTCTCGAATATGCTATTGCAGCAGCAATATTGAGAGAAGGGTTTTAAACAGTATTATGAACTAATTTCATGTCTTCTTGTGGTCGAACAAGATAATGAGTTATTGATGAAAAATCATGAATCTCGACCAACTGGAACAACACCATTCCCTGAAGTGAATGTTGTAAATCTTAATAGTAATTGTGGTAGAGGACGTGGTTGTGATCGCGGTAGAAGAAGAGATCATTTTTCTTTTCGTGGTGGACGTTATAATCATCCAAATTTCATGAGAACCACACAAAATGATGATCATAAAGGAAAAGCTCCACAAGATAAAAATTCAAAAGGTGATGAACAAAAATGCTTCCGATGTGGTATGACTGGACATTTGTCACGTATTTTTCGTATATCAAAACACTTAGTTGATCCGTATCAAGCTTTCTTGAAGAAAAAAGGAAAAAGTTGTGGAAACAAATTTTGCATACCAAAATAATGACATATTTGACCCATTCTATATGACAAATTTGGATGTGGTGAACTTCTTTGAATCTCCAAAAGAGAAGATTGACACAGTTGATAGAACATCAAGTATTTCTTTTGACTTTGAAAATATCTAGACTTAATGTTTTTTTTTTTTTTATATCCATCTTCATGTTTTTTTTATTGGGATTAGTGTCCTAATTCTCCCGGAGTCTCGTAGTTTGTAAACTTTGTATACATTGTTATGAATAAAATAAGAGTTATTTTATTTTGCATTTACTCATATCCAATAAAAAAAGATCTGTGGTTATTGTATGTAAACTTAAGCATGTATATGAGATATATTAGTGGATCATACCTTAATAATAACTTAAAAGGTCTGTAGTATACAGATTAAGAAGGGATATCTTATCCTGGTGACACTACGGATACGGTCCTCTTTGTAGAGGTTTACAAATGTTATGAACTACTACAGATGGTCTGATCTTGACCATTCATGTTGAGACATATACAAAAAATTTGTATAAGATCAGACCACGAGATGATTAGTCTCTTTATATAACGTCGTTGATAATTGAGACTTACATCTCACTATAACAACCATAGGTGACATGATCTTAATCCTGAGTGTTTTGGAAACTTCTACCTTTGAGGCGGTCTTTTGATTAGTATGGATTAGAGTGGCCAGATTGCCAATTCAACAAGCCTACCTTTTTAGGGATTTGTCTGATTGGGGAGTTGGGAACTCAGTTACACAAGACGAAATTCACTCCTTCCCAGAAGCAAGGTAAGTAGATAGATTGCTCTCTTAAGGGCTGATTCTGGGTCTTAAACATAGTGGTCACATCCTCTCTTTGGGAAAGAGGACCCAATCATAGTAGGACTATGACTTATTGTTCATTAGAGAAATCAGTGGTACTTAAGGAGTTAGATGTAATTACGGAGGCAAAACGGTACATTAGCCTAGTTGTACTTACGAGCACTCTGTGAAGGGTTATCGCCCTGTTGATTGGTTGATATGGACACAGAAATATATCTGTAGTGAGGAGAGTGCAACTGTCGGTCTTTAGTGGAGTGTCCGACAGTTAACGGATGGTGGATCCCGTGACTAAAGAGTTTTAATCAATTATTCACGTACTGTTGAAGCTTTAAGCTATAGGTTCATAAGGTCCCTTGGTAGCTCGATGGATTTAAGTTGAGAATCAGTTCTTGGGGTTGATTTGAAATATTCAAATTGATAAGAAGAAATTCAATTATGTAAGATATAATTGGTGTGATGTATTAGATACATCACGTGGATGATTAATGTAAATATGATTTACATTAAGTACCATAAAATAAAAAAAGAACTATGGTTTGTATGTTTCATGAGATGAAATATTAAACCTATAGATTATAAATATAATGTGGTAAGTTGGTTATCATATTTATTTATAATAAATTAATTATATGATAATTAAATCTTTTTCTCTAATAACCGATTGAATGGGAGGTTATTGGTGGTTTTATGGTAACCATGAGATAAAATAAAAAATATTTTCCTAATTTTAGAGGGTTGCCACTTTCGGAAAGAACTCACGTATAAGCTATTAAGTGAAAGTGTTTCCTAAGCGATAGCTATAGAGAGACTAAATGATCGTGGACTATACGACAGTTCATTCAGTTGATCGTAGCTAAACGATCGTGTGGCTTTGTCTATACTATAGGCTGCCATTTACTATACGATCAAGCACATCATCTATATGATAGACTGTGTTATGTCCCACTTGCTCGATCGTCTACACGATCGTTGTCCACCAGTCTCTTCCTCAAGCCAAGATCATATAGAGCCTAGAACTTCTGGATTCTCACATCGAGAATATCAAGGTAACCATTGTGGTGGTGTCCTCACTCACTTTGTGAGTCGAGTGTGACTCGGTTGGTTTCGTGGAGGCCGTTTGTTGTGTTTGTTGTGTTCATGTTGTTCCGGTCGTTGCATTCGAGGGCTGTGTTGCTGTGGACGCTTGTAGATTGATCGAGGGAGTTTGAAGAATGTTTCTTCAAAGACATGCATACTATATCCCTTGGTTCCTATCTTAGCATGTTGTAATTTCATTTTGTACATGACCTGTTAGTTTTCGTTCTTGTACTGTAATTGTTTATGTTCAATTCAAATGGAATTTGGAACGATCCTCCGCTGCTCATGGAAACCCTCATGTTAAATTTCCTTTATTTTTCTCTAAGTAAATGTTAACTTTTGTATATTCCAAATGTTATTTTTCTTATTGTAATTATTTTCTTTTAATGAAGAAACTTGGATCATTTTCATATGTTGGGTGATTAAAAAATGAGCAAAAAAGATCTATGTCTAACAGAAAATGCAGTTACACATACAACACTTACAAGTAAAAAATATTTTTCTAAATCAACAATGCTGGAAGCAAAAGTAAATACAATATCAAGTTCTTCAAATCTTATCGAAGGATTTGAAAAATCAAATATTACTTTGCCTAGAGGAACAAAATTTACAATTGACAAAGTATTGTTCTCTAGTCAATCAAAGAGAAATCTTCTAAGTTTTAAAGATATACGTTACAATAGCTATCATATTGAGGTTGATCGTAAAAATAATGTGGAATATTTATATATTATCTCTACTGTCTCAAATGAAAAATATATATTGGAAAAGTTGCTTGCTTTATTTTCTGGATTATATTGTACTCTTATACGAGTAATTGAAACATATGTAACAATGAACCTGAAGTTCATGAATCCAGACATATTTAAAATTTGGCATAACCAATTAGGTCATCCAGGGTCTATAACGATGAGAAGAATTATTGGGAATTCACATGAACATCCATTAAAAATCCAAAAGATTCTTCAATCTAATGAATTATCATGTGATGGTTGCTCTCAAGAAAAATTGATAATTAGATCATCACCAGCTAAAATGGGAATTGAATTACCTGCATTTTTTGAACGAATTCATGGTGATATATCGACCTATTAACCCACCAAGTGCACCATTTAAGTATTTTATGGTATTAATAAATGCATCCAATAGATGGTCACATGTATGCTTGTTATCAACTCGAAACCTTGCATTTTCAAGATTACTTGCTCAAATAATTAAGTTAAGATCACAATTTCCTAATTATACAATTAAGATCATTCGTCTTGTAATGATGGTGAATTTACATCCCAAGCTTTTGATAATTATTGTATGTCAATTGGGATAAGTATTGAACATCCTGTAGCTCATGTTCATACAGAAAATGGTTTAGCATAATCATTTATAAAACGTCTGCAATTAATTGCTAGACCATTGCTTATGAGAGCTAAGCTTCCTATATTTGTATGGGGACATGCTATTGTGCGTGCAGTGTCACTTGTATGTATTAGGCCAGTAACTTATCATAAGTACTCGCCATTACAATTAGCTTATGGTTATGAGCCAAATATTTCTCATTTGAGATTTTTTGGATGTGCAGTATATATTCTAATTACTCCACCACAATGCACTAATATGAGTCCTCAAAAGAGGTTAGGAATATATGTTGGATATGATTCTTCATCAATTACTAAATATCTTGAACCCCTGACGGGTGATGTATTTATTGCACGATTTGCTAATTGTTATTTTAATGAGACAAATTTTTTAACATTAGGGAGAGAAATTCAGAAGTTGAAAAAAGAAATTACTTGGAGTGCATCGTTATTATCTCATCTAGATCCCATACAGATCAATGTGAACTTGAAGTTCAGAAAATAATTCATTTGCAAAATATAACAAATCAATTACTAGATGCATTTATAGATGTAAAGAAAGTAATTAAGTCACATATACCAGCTACAAATGTTCCATCGAAAATTGATATCCCAACATAGTAAGTTGTCACTAATGAGTCTGGAACACGCCAGAAGTATGGTAGATCAGTGGGTTCCAAAGACAAAAATCCTCGAAAAAGAGAAATAATTAATAGCAAAAAAGACTTGATTGAGGGTGTAAATATCCATGAAGAAATTCATGACATGACTAGTGAGGAAGGTAAAATACCTAAAGATAGTAACGAGATTTCAATAAACTGTGTCATGGTAAGAAAAAGATGGAACCGAGCTAATGTAGTTATTTATAACATTTTTGCGTATAATGTTGCTCTCCATATTATATTTGAAAATGAGGATCTTGAACCAAAATCTCTTGAAGAATGTTATAGAAAAGATTGCCTTCAATGGAAAGAAGCAATCGAGGTAAAATTAAACTCACTTTTCAAACGTTAGGTTTTTAGACCAGTAGTTCAAATACCAAAGGTGTCAAACCTGTGAGATGCAAATGAGTATTTGTGAGAAAAATAAATGAAAATAATGATGTTACAAGATATAAAGCAAGACTAGTTACTCAAGGTTTTCACAAAAACTTGACATTGATAATGAAGAGACATATTCTTCGATGGTGGATGCAATTACACTAAGATATTTAATTGGCCCGACTGTGTATGAAAGTCTGGATATGCATCTTATGGTTGTAGTCACAACATCTTTATATAGATCTCTTGATAATGATATTTATATGAGAAACCTAAAAGGATTTGTGAAGATTCGAAAGGTAATGATAAGTATTGTTTTAAGTTATTCAAAAAGTTCAGGCAGATTACTATATGGAACATTAAACATCAGGAGGAATGGTGGTTACAATTTCTGATTGGCCAATTTGTTGATAGAAGGAATAACAAAATCAGCCAATATGTCTTGTGTTTTTGTGAAGAAATCACATCAAAATGTTGCAAGTTTAAAATCTAGATTTTTTGATGGTTAAATATAATTGGAACTCTGAAGAGCTTCCAAAGGCAATAGATTATCAAAACTGAAACCACTCATGTAGCAGGTACATGTCATTCTTCCTTTACAACTACACACAGTGATAGTATTATTTGGGTTTTAGATTCAGGTGCATCAAGTCACATATCCCACAATCGATCACTATATGTTAATCTGAGATTTGCTCATAATATATCGGTTATTTTGCCGAATCAGACTAGATTCATAGTTGAATTCATGGGTGATATCATTTTACAAAAGGATATTTGGCTACGTGATGTCTTTTTTGTTCCAGAGTTTGCATATAATCTATTATCTGTCAATGCATTACTTAAGGATCAACATTATTCCATTCATTTTTCTAAAGATCATTGTTCAATTCAAGACAAGCTAAATTTGAAAATGATTGTGAAGGCTGATCTTGTTGATGGTCTTTACTTGCCATTAACACCCACTGATAGAGGTAAAAGTAATATGCAACTTGTCCTACCTTGTAAGGCATATACTTCTATATGGCATCAACGTTTGGGACATCCTTCAACTGCTCGAATGAAGGATTTGTCAAATATCTTGTCTTTTTCTAATTCTGTTTCAAATTATGATCATTGTCATGTTTGTCCGTTAGCAAAACAATGTAGACTTTCATTTCCTGCATTAAATAATGTTGCTGATGAAGTTTTTGATCTAGTTCATTGTGACATCTGGGGGCCATTTCAAACCTCACATATGCTGGATTTTCTTACTTTGTCACTCTAGTAGATGATAAATCTCATTATACATAGGTTTATCTTTTGAAACATGAGAATGATGTTTTGCATATTATTCCTCATTTTTTTTAAACTTGTTGAAACACAATTCTCCAAAACTATTAAGGCTTTTCGGTCTGACAATGCACCCAAACTCAATTTTAAGGATTTTTTTTGCTACTACTAGAACAATTCATCAGTTCTCTTATGCATATACACCTCAACAAAATTCAGTTGTTGAATGAAAGCATCAACATCTTTTAAATGTAGCACGTGCTTTAATGTTTCAGTCTAAAGTGCCCATTATCTTTTGGGAAGAATGTGTTCTCACTGCAACTCATTTGATAAATAGAGTTCCTATGCCATTGTTGTCTCATAGAACCCCATTTGCTATATTGTTTGGAAAAGATATTGATTACTCTTTTTTGAAAGTTTTTGGTTGCTTGACATATTCTTCAACTCTATCAGTTAAGAGATCTAAATTTGATCCAAGGGCTCATCCATGTGTCTTTATGGGATATCCAACGGGTGTTAAAGGATACAGATTATATGACATTGTTAAGAAAAGTTTCTTTATCTCCTGAGATGTCTTATTTTTTGAAGATTTGTTCCCATTTCACACCATGGCTGATGGTTCATCTCAGACACCTATTGATTTCTTGGATCATTTTGTGCTTCCTTCTCCAATTCTTGTTGATATAACTGTGACCAATACAAGTGCTACTGATTTGAATATTGTTCCACTCGATCCTCCTATTGATATGTCTTCAGATGTACCTACTGTCATGCCTAATGATATGTCAACTGATATGAGCTAGTAGAAACAGAAGCTACTGTATTAGTGTTGAATATATATTCAGAAGTTGCCTGTTCTAATGAACCAGCACCAAGACGGTCCAAGAGACAACACAATCCACCTTCTTATTTGAAGGATTTCCATTGTAACATTATAACTAATACACCTATATACTCCACATCTCCATTCTTTTTTGGTAAATATCTTTCATATGATATTTACTCATCAGCTCATAAAGCATACTTGTTGAATGTTGCTACGATCTATGAGCCTACTTTCTACCATCAAGCAGTCAAATTTAAAGAATAGAGAGATGCAATGGACAATGAGATTGCTGCTATGGAAAGAAACAAGACTTGGACAATTATGTCTTTACCAAAAGGGCATCACACAGTTGGTAGTAAATGGGTATATCGTATGAAATACACTTCTGATGGTGCAGTTGATCGCTACCAAGCCAAGACTCGTGGCCAAAGGCTATAGCCAACAAGAAGGTGTTGATTTTTTTTTTTTATACCTTTTCATCAGTAGCCAAAATTGTTACAGTCAAAGTTATTCTTGCTTTGGCTACTTCATATCATTGGCCCCAGCTCGAATGGACATCAACAATGCATTTTTAAATGGAGATCTGTTTGAAGAAGTTTACATGACCTTACCTTTGGGATACAAGACCTCTAAAGTACCTAAAGAGGGGGAGAACCTTGTTTTCCGATTAAACAAATCCATTTATAGACTTAAACAGGCTTCAAGACAGTGGTTCACCAAATTTTCAAGTGCTTTGTCATCAAATGGATTTAAACACTCAAGGTTCGATTATTATCTATTTACTAGAGGAAGTGGTGGTACTTTTATTGCACTATTAGTATACGTTTGATGATATTATTATCACAAGTCCTTCATCTGATGAAATTGCCATGGTCAAGGACATACTTAAGATGCATTTTCTATTGAAAGATTTGGGACATGTGAAATATTTTTTAGGTTTAGAACTATCTCGTGCTAACCAAGGTCTAATGCCATCTCAAAGGAAATATTGTCTTCAAATTCTTGAAGATACTGGTTTTCTTGATGCCAAATCAACTTTATTACCTATGGACCCAAATCTTAAACTTTCCAAAGATATTGGACATGTATTGTCTAATGATGAAGCTACTTGTTATCGAAGGTTAATTGGACGACTTTTATATTTACAAATCTCTCGTCCAGATATTTCATTTGTTGTGCACAGATTGAGCCAATTCCTACAATGCGCTACTACAACTCACTTGAGTGTTGTTCATCATCTACTGAGATGTTTGAAACGTTCACCGGGACAGGGAATTTTGATTAAGCTCATTACTACTTTTCATCTTCAAGTTTTTGTTGATGTTGATTGGGGGGCTTGTTTAGATACAAGACATTCTGTTTCTGGATTTTGCATTTTTCTAGGAGACTCTTTAATCTTATAGAAGTCCAAAAAGCAGCCAACTATCTCGAGATCATCTGCCAAAGCGGAATATAGAGCTTTAGCTTCAGTAACTAGTGAACTGATTTGGATTTCTCAGCTGTTGACAGATTTGAAAGTTCAATGTTCACTTCCATCTCCTGTTTTTTGTGACAATCAAGCTGCCATTTCAATTGCTTCTAATCCAACCTTCCACGAGAGAACAAAACATATTGAAATAGATTGTCACTTCGTCCGCGATAAAACAGTTGATGGCTTTCTTAAGTTGCTTCCAATCTGTTCCAGTCTTCAACTAGCTGACATGTTCACGAAGGCATTACCTTATTTTGCTCTATCAAACATCTTAATCAAGTTGAGTGTCATTGATGGTCATCTTCCAACTTGAGGGGAGTATTAAGGAATTAGAATAATATTTCTGTTAGCTAGTTATATTTCTGTTAGTTCTCCGTTAGTTTGTTAATAAGGAGGTTAATCACATAGTATTCATTTTCTTATTTCTTCTTCTGCTCTGTATATAAAAGAGATTGTACTGTATTTATGAGTTTGAGATTCAATGTCAATGAATGAAGAAGAACTCTGATTTATTCAATGTGTAATATGAGAAAGTGATTGTTGTTTGTTACCTGGCCGAAGTCCACGGCGAGCTGTTGTAGCTCCTGGTCCGACAGGCCGATGAGCACTTTGGGAGCTTCTGGAGAAGCCCGAGCGGGAGGGGATATGGAGGTGGAGAGGTTACGAGAAGGCACGGCAGCGACGCAGCGAGGCCGTAATGCACGTGCGACGGACGGCGAGCAAACTTGGTGAATGAGCGCCATTGAAATGGGTATCATCATTGAGAAGAAGCTTTGCAATTGGACTGAGAACTGTTCTTTCTTTCCCGGAGGGTTTTGCTTCTCACTTCTACTTGGCCGTCGAGAAGATAATGTCGATTGTTTTTATTTTTGTTTTTTTTGGGAAAAAAGAACCAAACAAAACAAAACAAAAAACAATTTTGGAAAAAAAAACTTGAGCTTTCATGACTGTATCAATTCACTCCCATCCAGATTTGGTCCGACCAATAAAATTTTATAATTTGAATCTATTGAACTCTTAATTTTTCGTTAATCAATTAATTTAAACTTTTATTACAGTTGGCTTTGAAAATAATTCACTTATTAATTATCAAATGGGATAGATTTTTTCAAATGTCAGAAAATTGATGATTAGAGTAAATGCATACATCTAAAAAATAAGAATAAGGGTCCAATTGATTCATTTATAAAAGTTTAAAGGTTTAATTGTTACAATTATTAGTTTCACATAGAGGTTTTCCAAAACGAAATGTAATTGAGAGTATAAATTGATACACTTACAAAAGTTTAGGATTTATATTTATACGATTATTAATTTAAGTTTAAATTGATACAACTCTTAAAAGTTTAGAGGTATAAATTGATATTTTTACTGTTGAGTTATGTCTATTTTTTTTTTTTTTTTTTTTTTTGAATTGCCCTTCGAAATGTTATAATATTTAACTTTAGGGATGTTTGGACCACCAACTTCAAGTGGGTGGAATGGATTATCATGGCCCACTTCATATTTGAGATTCTAATTATAATAGTTGGTGTTTTCAATTATTATAACATACAAATTAACTATAGTATTATTGTTTCAAATTCCTATTTGTTATTGTGTTTACTATTCTTACTCATAATCTCTTCCACTCTTTGTTACGGTGTTTATTATTTTCTACTCATACTAAAATACTATGCACCCCAAACACAGACTATTTATAACTCGAACTAAAATAGTATGCATTTCAAATATAGACTATTATAACCTAGACTAAAATAGCTTGCACCCCTAAGTACTACTAGAATAACCAACTCAGCACCCTCAACTGTAACGCTTCATGTTTATTAAAGGGATTAATTTTATTATGTGTTGATTTGGATGCCTATCGTGTTGGATTTGGTTTATACCATTGCTAATGGTATTCGTTGGAATTGAATCTTGCATAAATTGAGTTTAAGTGACTTAAACGTCTATTTTCTTATCCAGTAATTTTAGAGTAATTGTTTTCTTTTAGGGGGTGTTTGGATTGAGGGAATTGAAATGAGAATAAGGATGAGAATGGGTAAGAGATAAACATCATCTTATTTGGTACAAGTTTTGTTGCTTTAGGCATGAGAATAAGGTATTCTCATGCGTCCATTAGAGGTTTTTGTACAAATGACCTTCTTTCAGATGCACTATTGAATTTTAATCCACCTCCCTCGCTAATGTATGTTATCTAACCTTCCGTTAACGTCATAGACACTTTTTCACATTAAAGGGCCCATTGCATTCAAGTTGAAATTCCTAGCCCGATGGTGGATCGTCCTTAGTCCGATGGTACTTCCAAGTGCGAACTTCTCTTTTTAACGGTTGTTGCCACGAACAATCACTCACGATAGGGAGGATTACGTGAGCCTGATGCAGTTAATTAATCCCTGGCCCGATTTTAGTAATGTAGCCCGATAGTTAAATATGTTCACCACTGAAGCACCTTTCGATCGCGATAGGAATACCCCACTTAGCCTGTTGAAACCTACAAAGCCCTGATCCAAATTCAAAGAGTTAGCGCGACATGAGAAATTGAGCCATATACATTAAAAAAACGATTTGAAATATGCTAACCTTTCTATGGTGACAAGGATGCCCAATCCAACCCAATTAAACCTATAAATCTCTACCCTAATTTTATGCTTGATTTAGCAAATGCAATACAATCCGAAGTACAAATTCATTTATTCGAATCCACTGACATTGGTGTCGCGGACACAAGTGATGACCCTCAACATTAGTCTATCCACAAGGATGATCGTTTGCAGCTTGATGGGGAGAATTCCGAATTACATGATCGAATTGAATGACGTGATGAAGTATATAGGGCGAACTCCATCACAGTTGAAGCGAGGAGACAACCAATTATACTATTGCTTGAATTTGTCAGAGAGAAACTCTAGGAATGGTTCTTCAAACGAAGTATCCTAGACCTTATCGAATAATAATCCTATCTTTACTTTACCTACTCTCCTCTTTATTTATATTGTTTGATTTCGTTTGTTTTCCTTGAAAATGACCCAAATGTAGAAGATGGAGATAGCCCCATCGATTGTTTGTAGTGGCCTGCTCATGTGTCTGTTGAATAGTAATGGTTTTTTTCAATGCTCACAAGGAATAGAGGCCTAGGAAGGATGCCGTTGGATTGAACGACAAGGTTGAAGATTGCTGCCGGAGCAACTGGAGGACTGGCTTTCATTCACAATTCCTGCAATTCCCTCAAGCTCGCACATGGAAATGTTAAATCCACCAATGTTCTTTTAGGCCAATTGGGAAATGCTCGAGTCTCGGGCTTTAGATTGTCATAACTCTCCCTTCCACTCCTCGATCGAATGGCTATCGTGCGTCGGAATGCGACGAGAGCCGGTTTGTTACGAAATTGAGAATTAAAGAACACAAAAAGAAACATAGAAATAGAGAAGATCAACATGGTTCACTAATGGTGAGGGAGAACAGTATTATTAGCGAGAATGTTTTCAGAAAATTACGCCTAGGGTTAGAGAGTTTATATAGCGCACTCCTCTAACTCTTAAGGTCATAATCGTAAATAATTACAAATAAATAAATATGCTAAATTCTTGTTATTCGAAGCCCAACACTCGAGGCATTCCAACAGAAACTAACCCAGAAATCCGACGTGTACTCGTTTGGGGTTATTCTTCTTGAGTTGCTGATCGAAAAATGCCCCTTCGTTGTGGAGAATGGCAGGGCCGGGAGGCGGTGGATACGGAAGTGTGTTAGATTCGCCATGGTGGGTTTAGTCGGTGGTGCAAGAGGAGTGGACCGTGGAGGTTTTTTATTTAGAGTTGATGAGATACAAAGACATTGAAAAGGAAATGGTGGGGCTTCTGCAGATCGCATTGGCTTGTACATCGACTTCGCTAGATCAACGACTGAAGATGAACCATGTGGTGAAGATGATCGACGAGCTCCGTGGAGTGGAGGTATCGCCGTTCTATGATGGGTATGACTCGGTGATGGAATCGTCATTGGTGTCGGAGGGAACTTGCGGCGGAGGACCTAATCAATAAAACGAGGGGGAGATGAGACATGAGAATGTTTCTAATATATTATTAGGAAAAGTGGAGTGTGTATTATACATTTTTTTTAGGCTTTTAGTTTCAATTTTGCTGGTTTCTAGGCGCAGTGTTTTTAGAATCAGAAATATATATATATATTTTTAGATACAACTACATTAAAAGAATTACGATGATTCCAACAAACAAGCCTCCTCACAAGCCAAGTAAAACCAACCAGGAACCAAAGAATCCCTACAAGTAACCTTAGAGAGAAGATGTGGAACTTAAGAAAAAAGCTAAGCAGCTCGTGCAAGGCGATGAGTAGCACCATTCGTCGAGTGTGGGCACCAAACAAAAGAAACAACCTGGGCAGACACAGCAAGGGCTTCAATGTCCATGACCAAACAAGACAACTCAGAGAGATCAACCCCCACACTGTTAACCACATTAATAAGTTCGACACGATCAGACTCAACAATAAGTGTGGGGAAAGGAACATCACTGAACCTATAAGAAAGGTCAAAAAGACCCTTGATCAAAGCAAGGGCTTCCAAGTTTTTAATGCCCCAATTCAATCTCACCTGCTCACACCCGACAAGAATAAGAGATCCAGAGGAATCATGAGCCACCTAGTTAATACCACCAGACTCAATGCGATCAACCCAAGAGACTTAATGTTCATCTTCCAACAATTAGAACGAGGGGCAGACCATGATCCATGACTTGACTAACTCACCACTTTACACAACGAGGGAGCCTTAACAGCGAACAAACGAAACTCTTCAACATGTAAAGCAATATTCCTACATTTTTCTCCTTTCCAACCACTGACGTTCTACTTCGTTTATATTCTTGTCTTTTTCAGCTATATTTTTCTTATCTTTAGTTACTGGGGTCATCATTTCCTTATACTTGACATTTGTTGATCCTTTCTCATGACTCTGATCATGCTCTTCAGGCTTTTTGGCCCTTCATAATCTAGCTTGTTTCTTAGTGTAATAGCTTTATATTGCTCCTTTCCATTCAACTTTAGTGCATCTGTTGTTGGGTTTTATGTACTAAAACTCGCAGTTTGTAATATGATAAACATTTTCTATAATCAATAAACTTATTATTGATTTCATAAATTGTATGAAAGTTTAAATTCAATAAACTAAGACCCATGACTATTGCATGAGTACTTTAACTTTATGTCTATGTGGAGACATAAGAGTGGACCAGGTTCAAGTAAATAGTCAAAATGATCTATGGTACATGAATAAGATTGGGTACCTTATTCTGGTAACACCATTGGATGCGGTCTACTCTGTAGTTGTTACAAAGAGTTGTAAAGTGCTACATACGATGCAATCCTAATTCGTACATGTTATGACATGAGGAGTGAGGGCGTCCTATGCAATGAGTTTACATAAGATCGAATCAAGAAATAAGTCACTCTTACTTTATAACGCCGTTTACTGTATAAGACTGCTATTTCACCTAGATGACCTAGGTAACTCGATCTTAATCCTAAGCTAATTATGAACTCTTGTTTATTTGGGATTACCCTTAGATTTGCATAGGTCAAAGTTGGCTTAACAACGCTGGCTCAATAAGACTCCCATTTCAGGGGTAATACATAATAGATAGTTGGGGACATAGGGTGCAAGACGGAGTTCACACCTACTTGATTTAGGGATAGGAGAAAGGTTGTTCTCTTAAGTACTGAATCCAGGTCTTGAATAAGGGGCCCCACTCTCTCACTAGGCTGAGAGAGTTTGGTTTAGTGATTGGATCAAAAACCAGTTGTTCATTAGAGGATAAGTAGGAACTTGAGGAATAAGACGTAATCTCGAGGGTAAAACAGATATTTGACTCAACCGTTATTACGAACAACCTGTGAAGGGTCAACTTGTTGATTATAATTAAATCATGTGGACATAATATATCTACAGTGAGGGGAGTGCAACTATGGGCTTTAGTGGAGTGACCCATTAGTTAACGAATGGGGATTAATCTGGTCTAATGAGTTTAGCAAATTAATCTCGGAATCGTTGGAGTTCATGATCTGTAGGTTCGCGAGGTCCCCCTACTAACTCGTAACGGACTAGCTCTAAAATAGCGTGATAAGTTGATTTGAAATGTTCAAATTAGAATTAAGGGAATTAATAATTATATGGGATATAATTACATGTTTAATTTGAGAATTAAATGGAATAGGAGAATTTATATTCAAATATGATTTAAATATATAAAGATGAATATGTGTAAAAATTAATTTAATATTTGATACTAAATTAATTAAGTTTTATTTAAAAAAATTAATTTTATTTTTCAATTTTAAAATCAAAATGGATTTAGGAAAAATCAAATTTTTATTTTTGAGATAAAATTTGAAAAATGAAAAATAAAACGCAAATGGAAAAACCTTGTTTTCCATTATCCATCTTTTTACTTGCTTACATAAAAGCCATCAACATTGCCTTGTCTTACTCCAAGCATGAACTGCAACTCATGCAACACTCTTCCTTGCATGATGATCTGTAATATATTGAAGAGTTTGGAGTGAATTTTGGGCATGCAATCAAGAGAGAATTTTAGAGAAAATTCGTACTAAAAAAAGAGTTCTTCAACCAAACTGCTGTTGTGAGAAATTCTCCTTTATCCCTTGATTCAAGCTTGTTTTGAGTCCCACAACTCAATCTAAAACACCAAGAGAATAATGGGGAAGATCTTGAGGTGGTCTGCAACAAGATTTGGAGAAGATTGCAGCTGGCGAATAAGCTTTGAAGAAGTTCTACAAGAGGTATGTCATGAAACTCACTTGTAAACTCACTTGTTTTTTGCAAGAGCATGCTTTATATTTTGCCAAAATTAATGAATTAGAGTGCTTAAATGATCCTTGTTGCTTTCGCTATTTCTAATACATTCCTATAATTGGTATCAAAGCATCATATAAGCATTCAATTCGGTTTAATTTTGGTTTGGTGGGTGTTTCATATGAGAAATATGAAATTGATGTACTGATATGGTTTTCTGAGTTTTAGCATTTTAATTCTCTTTAATTTCTCTTTTAAATTTGTAATTGGCTCTTGTTTGATGAGCTTTTATGTGTTAGCAAGAGTCTGTGATTTATTTGGAGTCATTAGAGTTGAAATTAAGATGAAATTGAAGAAACAAGTGAAAAAGGCCAAGCTACTGTTCTAGTTTTTCAGCTTCTGGACAAAATCGTTGTTGAGGTTCAGTCGCTAAGCGATCGTCTAGTTCCAGGCGTTAAACGATGTGAAGAAAAGCTAAACGATCATATAGCAATGAGCGCTGGTCATTGTGATGTTGAACGCTAAACGATTGTGTATCTATAGGAGCTAGACGATACGTTCAAATTGCTATACGATAGCACTACGTGATCGTTTAGCTTTGGCGTGGGGAACTAAATGATACGTTGAATTTGCTAAACGATGGCACTACACGATCGTGTAGTTGTTGCGTGCGCTAAGCGATGCGATGAAGTGCTACGTGATAGTGCTGAGTGATCGTTTAGACGTGGTGCTAAGCGATCATGTAGACGAAGTGCTAAGCGACGCAATGATGTTCTATACGATAGAGCTAAGCGATCGTTTAGTTGCGGTGGATACTAAATGATAACATGAAGCACTAGGCGATGGTGTTAAGCGATCGTTTAGTTCTATTTCTTGGATGCGAGTGTATCTACTTCTTGTATCTTAGCAACAATTTTCATGATCATGGTGTGTTTTGAGTCACCCCAATTCTAATTGTTATTTGCAATAATATCCATAATCTCTTGAGCTTTGTTTACAGACTTCTTCAGCAAGGATCTTCTTGCAGATGCATTTACCATAGTCTTTGAAGATTGGTTCAACCCTCTATAGAATTGTTCCATCACGATGCATGCAGGAAGTCTGTGATGAGGGCATTTTCTCACCAACTTCTGGAACCTAATCCATGCTCCATCAAGAGATTCATATGGAGATTTTCTGAATGCAATAATGTCTCCTCTATATCTGGCATTCTTGTCACGTGGTCAATATTTTCCTAGAAACTTATCCACAAGGTCGTCCCATGTGGTAATAGAGTTAGGAGGCAATAAGTCGAGCCACACTTCTGCATCTCCCTACAAAGAATATGGAAATAACTTCAGTCTTAATGCATCTTCAAAAACACTGTTAAGTTTGAAAGAACGACAGATTCTTATAAAGAGGGTCTTCATTAGGTAGCCCGCAAATTTTCCAAATGAGTTTAACATCTGGAACATCAAAGGCTTCAATTAGAATATGGGCACATCAATTGGTGGATCTAGAATGTCAGTATCTAAGGTTTGGAACGTAGAGGTTACTAGAATGCCAGTGTCTAAGGTTTGGAACGCAGAGGTTGCATAATCCCTGATGGCTCTGTGTCTATCTTCTGCAATGAAGATAAGATGCTGGGGGTCAGGTTGTTGTGGTGGCTGCTGATTGCCATTCTGTTGTCCCCCGTTCATGGAAGGGTTTGGAGGATCGTCTTCAAAAGGTGGGTCCATTTGAATTTGTCACACGAATACGACTTAAGCAAGAGTCTCCTATGCGCTCAACTCCTTCTACTCCTGGCACTTTTGACTCTGTTCTTGTCTTTGGCCGAAAGGTCCTTTCTATTTCAGGATCTGGTTGAAAAGGTAAGGCCTTCTTCTCATCACTGGCTCCTCCTCACAAAACAAACGACAATATAAAGAAGTTAGATTTTTCCTGAAATAGAGTTAATGTGATTGCATTGATTGTTGGGATTGTTGTCCTAATTCTCCCGGAGTCTCATTGTTTTGTAAAGATATACATTGTTTAATGAATAAAATAAGTATTATTTAATTTTGGCATTTACTCATATCCAATAAACAAAGCTCCTTGGTTATCTTATGTGAACTTAAGCATGTATATGTGATATACAAGTAGATCATGCCTTAAGTGATAACCTAAATAGGTCTGTAGTATAAGGATTAAGGTGGGATACTTGATCCTGGTGACACTACGGATACGACCCGCTTTGTAGAGTTTTGCAAGTGTTGTAAACTCCTACAGATGGTAGATCCTGACCATTCATGTGGAGACGTGCGAGCGGGGGTATCCTATACAAAGAGTTTGTATAAGACCTGGACCACGAGATTATTAGACTCTATATATAACACTGTTGATACTAGAGACTTACATCTCACTTAAATGACCATAGGTAACACGACCTCAATCCTGAGTGTTTTGGGAACTCCTGCCTTTGAGGGCGGTCCTTTGATTAGTATAGGTGAGAGTGGCCAGATTGCCAACTCAACATGTCTACCTTTTTGGGGACTTGTCTGATCTGGGAGTTGGAAACTCAATCTACAAGACGGAATTCACTCTTTTCCCGAAGTAGAGATAAGTAGAGAGATTTCTCCCTTAAGGGTTGATTCTAGGGCTTCAACATAGTGGCCATAACTTCTCTTTAGAAGAGAAGACTCAATCATAGTAGAACTATGACTTATGTTCATTAGAGGGATCACTGATACTTAAGGAGACAGATGTAACTACAGGGGCATAATGGTTATTGGCCCAGTTATACTTACGAGCGATTTGTGAAGGGTTGTCGCACTGCTCATTGGTTAAGATGGACACATAATATATTTGTGATAAGGAGAGTTCAGCTGTCGGTCTTTAGTGGAGTGCCTGGTAGTTAACAGATAGTGGATTCCATGGCTAAAGAGTTTAGTTAGTTATTCATGTACCGTTGGAGCTTTGAGCTACAGGTTCATAAGGTCCCCTTGGTAGCTCAATGGATTTAGTTGAGGATCAGTTCTTGGTGTTGATTTGAAATGTTTAAATTGACAAGAGGTATTTTGATTATATATGATATAATTGATATGATGTATAAGATACATCTATGGGAGGATTGATGTAAATGAGATTTACATTAAGTACCATGGAATAGAAAAAGAACTATGGTTTATATGTTTTATGAGATGAAATATTAAAAGTATAGGTTATAAATATAGTATGATAAGTTGGTTATCATTTATATTTATAATAATATTAATTATTGGATAATTAATTCTTTTTCTTTAATAACTAAGTGAGTGGGTGACTATTGAATTCATGGTAACTGTGAGTTTAAAAGGAAAGTGGTTTTCCTATTTTCAGAAAGGAAGTTTTACAAAAGGTTGATAAAAGTTTTTGAGATTTTTCTCTCGGCACAAAGAATCTCACGGTAGTCGTTAAGTAAATATGAATTTACTAAACGATGGTTGGGTGAGCTAAACGATCGTGCAGTGGTGAGCTAAACGATCGTGTAGTATTTACTAAACGATCACATAGTTTTGCTAGACGATCGCTTGCCCTAAGTAAATGATCATGTAGAGTCTGTAGGCGATAGATCGAGCTAAATGATAAGCTAAACGATCATATAGCTTTTGCTAGAAGATCGCATAGCTTTATCTAAACCATTGGACATCGACCTATATGATAAGTCTCCGCCATCTCTCACTTGCCCAGTCGTGTACGTGATCGAGGTTTCATCCTTCGTCTGCCTCATACCAAGTTTGAACAGAGCCTACCCTCTGGATTCTTACACTAAGAATACCAAGGTAGCCTTGTTGGTGGTGTCAGACTCAACTCGACACCGTTGAGGTTTTCTGGAGGCCGTTCGTGGTGTTGTGGAGGCCGTTTGTGGTGTTGTGGAGGCCGTTCGTGTTGTTGAGGAGTTCATGGCCGAGGTGATGTTTGAGAACGAGTGCGAAATGTTCGTGCTGTGTTCATTACGGTGTTGTGATCATGTAGATCGAGTGTTCGAGGTTACCGTTGTTCGATCGGTCGTGCGCAACGAAGCATGGAGATGCTTCTTCGATTGTTCGTACAGTTTTCCCTTTATGCATTTGTTGTTCATGCTGTAATTTCTGCATTTTATTTGTATAACTACTTGTTTGAAGTCGACTGTAAATGTATGCTCATTCATGATTGTGATTTGGAATTCTCTTTCTTCCGCTGGTCATGGAAATCTCGAAACCGATTTCCTTCAATTGGTATCAGAGCCAGGTTCTCTGATATTCCAAATTATAGATCTGAATTGAACGCATTTTTCAGTCGCGATGGGTTTCTACATTTATGGTTAACCGTTTTCTGCATTTGTGGATGAATATGATGAATGTTTCGGGTTTAAATTGCCTTTTTATTAAAGATTTCGATATTACAAAGTGTTATTAAAGCTTTGGGCGAAATTAACATCGCAATCGAGTCTGTAATTCAAAATTTTTGAGTTCTTCGAGTCATTCGTGATGAAGCTTCAGCGCATGGCGATGCAGTTCTCAACAAAGAAGAAGACCAAACGTTGGTCGGATCGTGTAACCTCAGGTAAACGATCAAAGGGATTTTACTAATCGATCGTTTAGTAGTTTTTTTCTAGACGATCGTGTAGTATCTTCTAAACGATAGTTTAGCTAATGTT
>NW_028326274.1:25000-27500 GCF_027475165.1 Benincasa hispida
ACTGTCATCAGTAGGGTAAAACTAAACTGTCTCATGATGTTATAAACCTAGCTCACGTTCCCTATTGGTGGGTGAACATGAATTCTGCTTCACAACGATAGGAAGAGCCGACATCGAGGATCAAAAAGCAACGTTGCTATGAACCCTTGGCTGCCACAAGCCAGTTATCCCTGTGGTAACTTTTCTGACACCTCTAGCTTCAAATTCTGAAGGTCTAAAGGATCGATAGGCCATGCTTTCACGGTTCGTATTCGTACTGGAAATCAGAATGAAACGAGCTTTTACCCTTTTGTTCCACACGAGATTTCTGTTCTCATTGAGCTCATCTTAGGACACTTGCGTTATCTTTTAATAGATGTGCCGCCACAGCCAAACTCCCCACCTGACAATGTCTTTCGCCCGGATTGGCCCGCCGAAGCAGGCCTTATGTCCAAAAAGAGGGGCAGTGCCCCGCTTCCACTTCACGGAATAAGTAAAATAACGTTAAAAGTATGGTATTTCACTTTCACCTTTCGGCTCCCACTTATCCTACACCTCTAAAGTCATTTCACAAAGTCGGATTAGAGTCAAGCTCAACAGGGTCTTCTTTCCCTGCTGATTCTGCCAAGCCTGTTCCCTTGGTTGTGGTTTCGCTGGATAGTAGACAGGGACAGTGGGAATCTTGTTAATCCATCATGCGCGTCTCTAATTAGATGATGAGGCATTTGACTACCTTAAGAGAGTCATAGTTACTCCCGCCATTTGCCCGCGCTTGGTTGAATTTATTCACTTTGACATTCAGAGCATCGGGCAGAAATCATATTGCGTTAGCATCCGCAGGAACCATCGCAATGCTTCGTTTTAATTAAACAGTCAGATTCCCCTTTTCCGTACCAGTTTTGAGTTGACTGTTCGACGCTCAGGGAGGCCCTCGAAGGAGTCGTTCCCAGTCTGTCCCCCGGCCGGTATGCGGCGACCCACTCTCGCCGCGGGAGCAGCTCGAGCAGTCCACCGATAGCCGACGGGTTCGAGACTGGGACCCATGCTCAGCCTTCAGAGCCAATTACGGATCCATTTTGCCGACTTCCCTTGCCTACATTGTTCCATCGACCAGAGACTGTTCACCTTGGAGACCTGATGCGGTTATGAGTACGACCAGGCATGAGAGGCACTCAATCCTCCAGATTTTCAAGGGTCGTCGAGGGCGCACTGGACACAACGTGACGTGCGGTGCTCTTCCAGCCGCTGAACCCTACCTCCGGCTGAGCCGTTTCCAGGGCGGGCATGCTGTTAAACAGAGAAGACAACTCTTCCCGAGGTCCCCGCCGACATCTCTGGAATCCCTAACGTTACCGTCAGCCGTCACATCCCAGTTCAGGAATTTTAACCCAATTTCCTTTCGAAGTTCGCATTGTCACCTATCAGACGGGCTTCCCTCGTCTCTTAGGATCGACTAACCCATGTGCAAGTGCCATTGACATGGAACCTTTCCCCTCTTCAGCCTTCAAAGTTCTTATTTGAATATTTGCTACTACCACCAAGGATCTGCACCGACGGTCGCTCCACCTAGGCTCATGCCCAAGGTTTTGCAGCGACTGCCACACCCTCTACTCATCGGGGCCTGGCTTTTGCCTCAACGGTCGATATAGGTCGCACGCTTTAGCGCCATCCATTTTCGGGGCTAGTTGATTTGGAAGATAAGTTGTTATACACTTCTTAGTGGATTTCGACTTCCATGACCACCGTCCTGCTGTCTTAATCGACCAACACCCTTTGTGGGATCTAAGTTAGCGCGCAGTTAGGCACCGTAACCCGGCTTCCAGTTCATCCCGCATCGTCAGTTCTGCTTACCAAAAATGGCCCACTTGGAGCTCTCGATTCCGTGGTGCTGCTCAACAAAGTAGCCACACTGTCCCATCTATTTAAATTTTGAGAATAGGTCGAGGGCGTTGCGCACCCGATGCCTCTAATCATTGGCTTTACCCGATAGAACTCACCCGCAGGTCCAGCTATCCTGAGGAAAACTTCGGAGGGAACCAGCTACTAGATGGTTCGATTAGTCTTTTTCCCCTATAACCAAGTCAGACGAACGATTTGCACGTCAGTATCACTGCGGGCCTCCACCAGAGTTTCCTCTGACTTCACCCCGCTCAGGCATAGTTCACCATCTTTTGGGTTCTGACAGGCATGTTCACACTCGAACCCTTCTCAGAAGATCAAGGTCGGTCGGTGGTGCAACCCACGAGGGGATCCCACCAGTCAGCTTCCTTGTGCCTTACGTGTTTACTCACCCGTTAACTCGCACATATGTCAGACTCCTTGGTCTGTGTTTCAAGATGGGTCGAATGGGAAGCCCACAGGCTGATGCCAATAGCACGTAGATTCCGTAACCCACCCGAAGGCCCACGCTGCCAGCCACGATCGGGACGACGACATCTCCACAGGCGTAACAAAGGCCTGGGCGTAGGCCGCCATCTCAATCTGCATCGGTCTATGCCCCAAGTCGATCGACAGACCGGCT
>NW_028326275.1:0-33138 GCF_027475165.1 Benincasa hispida
AAGTCATTACACTTTCAAGTTTAGATTGGAAAATTATCTCTATTATTACATTAATACAAAACTCAACCAGCAAACTTTTCAAAATCAAGCCACAAAACATATAAATAATCAATCATGAAAGTATAATAAAAGCAACTCAAAATTAAGTAATTGAAAAGCACTTAAATTGACAACAAAATCAAATCTAACTGAACCAAAAGAGTTGCTACTACTTAATTATTTAATTAGAGAAGCTATATATTATCAATAATTGTTTAAGGTTAGGAATCAATTGGCATGAATGATGGTCCCCTTCCCACTTTGTTGTACTTATCAAAGAATAATTTAATTTGACAAAAGAAAAAAAAAGTTGTAATAGTTACTGTTGAATGAGAAATTTTGGACCAATCACAAGTCACCATGTCGTTTGCTAAATTAACGACGAATGTCTAAATCATTGACTTTGGGTCCAATTAAAAGTTGACACTGTCCCGAATTGAATTGAAGACAAGTTTCGATGACGTCACGCGGATGAATCAGATGAGATTAAATTGGTCCAATTTGATATTACTATTTGGGCTTAAAGTCTAAGCTACAAAAAAAAAAGTTGAATTAGACCCAAATTCCAGATCAGGCCCAATAACTAATTGGGCCCAAGGGTCAGGCCCATTGACCAACCAAGCCCACGAAACCCACCTGAGAACTCTATAAATAGAGAAGTTCTCTTCATTTGTAAAGGCAACATTTTCTACCCTCAGAAGACTCAGAGAGAATTCACTAACAAGTAGAGGACTCCCAAGACTCCTGAAGCTGCACTCCTATAAGACAGAAGACCTTTGAAGACACAAACACTCTTCCAAGACTTCTACTTCAAGCTTCCAAGACTCCTAAAACTACACTCCTACAAGGCAGAAGACCTTTAAAGACACAAATACTCTTTCAAGGCTTCTACTTCAAGCTTCCAAGACTCCTAAAGCTACACTCCTATAAGGCAGAAGACCTTTGAAGACATAAATACTCTTCCAAGACTTCTACTCCAAGCTTCCAAGACTCTTGAAGCTGCACTTCTATAAGGCAGAAGACCTTTGAAGACACAAATACTCTTCTAAGACTTCTACTTCAAGATTTCAAGACTCATGAAGCTGCATTCCTATAATGTAGAAGACCTTTGAAGATACAAATACTCTTCCAAGACTTCTACTTCAAGCTTCCAGGACTTCTGAAGCTGCACTCCTATAAGGCAGAAGACCTTTGAAGACACAAATACTCTTCCAAGACTTCTACTCCAAGCTTCCAAGACTTTTACTTCAAGAACGTTCGGTGTTTTCCTTCTTCATGTTAAGCATATTCACCCAACTGAGAGAGAATCAGAGGATTAAGTATTAGAGATTGAACCACATCGCATCAAATCAACTCCAACATCAACACCAACTCAAGTTCAACTCCACGAAATACGTTTCTCTGGAAACCTCGTGTGAACAAATTGGCACGCCCGATAGGACCTCTCTACCTCTCATCTCTCTCTCATCATCCGAGTCAAGAAATCTATAGATGGCACCAAAGAAAGTTGCATCCAAAGCTACCGTCGCAAGCAACACTTACATAAGCTCTGTCATCATGGAGGAAATCTGGGGCCAGCTGATGGAATTTTCTAAAGGCGGAATCGTCATCAGAGAAAATTCCTTGTTTGAAAACTATGCTTCTGTTACTGATCTATCAGAGAAAGAATCACATTTTGATGTAGTGTCTGTCATGATGACTGACGTAACGACTGAGTCGACCATGGAAGAGATGAAGGTAAAGATAAATCTTCTAATGAAGGCTATAGAGGAGCGAGATCATGAAATTGCTGCTTTAAGAGATCAGATACAGGCTCGAGATACTACTGAATCAAGTCAATCCCCAGCTACAAAAGCCAATGACAAAGGAAAGACTGTCTTGTAGGAAAGTCAGCCACCACAATCCACCTCTATTGCCTCCCTATCAATTCAACAGCTCCAGGATATGATCATAAACTCCATAAGAGCTCAGTACGAAGGACCATTGCAAAGCTCCTTCATGTACTCTAAGCCATACACCAAGAGAATCGACAACCTAAGAATGCCAGCTGGGTATCAACCACCAAAGTTCTAGCAGTTCGATGGAAAGGGCAATCCAAAACAATATGTTGCACACTTCATTGAAACCTGTGAAAATGCAGGAACCAGAGGAGACCAGCTAGTCAAGCAGTTCGTCCGTACCTTGAAAGGAAATACTTTCGATTGGTATACTAATTTGGAGCCAGAAGTGATTGACAGTTAGGAACAACTAGAAAGAGAGTTTCTGAACCGCTTCTACAATATAAGGCGTATTGTTAGCATGATGGAGCTGACAAACACCAAATAGTGGATGGGAGAGACAATCATCGATTACATCAACCGATAGAGAGCTTTAAGTTTGGATTGCAAAAATAGACTTACTGAATTATCTACAGTAGAGATGTGCACTCAAGGCATGCACTGGGAGCTTCTTTACATCCTACAAGGGATAAAACCTTGTACGTTTGAGGAGCTGGCAACACGCGCTCATGATATGTAGCTGAGCATTGCCAATAGGGGAACTAAAGATTTCCTAGTCTCTGAAGGGAGAAAATACAAAAATGATGCCAAGGGCACTGAAAATATCGTGGGTAGTGCCACAAAAGAATCTATGGTCATTCATGTGACCCCGCTGAAATTTTCCTCCAAAGGAAAACAAACAAAATTTGAAAGAAGGCACAATGAAGGCGAGAAGCGTCCTCCAAATCTTAAAGAACGACAAGAGAAGGTTTATCAATTCCCTGACTCTGATGTGGCAGATATGTTGGAGCAACTACCAGAGAAGCAACTTATTCAGCTACCAAAATGCAAGCGGTCGGAACAAGAAGGAAAAATAGATGATCCTAACTACTGCAAGTATCATCGGGTCATTAGTCACCCAATTGAAAGGTGCTTCATGCTGAAGGAACGAATTATGAAGTTGGCTCGTGAAAAGAAGATTGAGCTAGATTTGGATGAAGTAGCTCAGATAAATCATGCTACAGTAGCGGTGACTTCAAATGTTCCAATACTGTCTGTGTCCCATGCTCAAAGACAAAGTCCGATCCAGTTTGAAGAATTCGAGCCTATAGTTGTTCGGTTCCAACAAGAGATTCAAACAGTAAATTCGGAAAAGAAAGATGAGCTTGTTGAAGATGACAACGAAGGGTGGATAGTAGTGACTCATCGAAAGAGAAGATAACCAAACTCCACCCAAAAAGAGTCGCGTTCCTATCGAAGCTATAGAAGAAGAAACAAGACTCATAAAAAGAAAGACAAAAAGATGATGGAAGCCTAAGCCTGCCAAGAAAGAAGACAAAGACTTCCCTCAATTCCGACGGCTGGCAACTTCGGCAGAATTTTTCTCAAGAAGCTTTCTCAATAATTATCCAGAGAAAGTATCAGAAGTTATTGTATGTCACACTGTCAGCATAATGGAAGTCTACAACAATCATCTGACTGCTAAAGAAGTCAGAAACTCAGAAGAAATGAAGCAAAGAACTTCTATCTTTGATCATATTAAGCCTTCAAGTGCTCGGTCTTCAGTCTTTCAAAGATATAGTATGGCCACGGTAGGAGAAGAAGACCAATGTCCAACGACTACTTCTGCTCGAACTTCAGCCTTCAAAAGGCTAAGTATATCCACATCAAAGAAAGATCGACCTTCAATATCTGCTTTTGATCGTCTCAAGACAACAAGCAATCAACATAAAGAAAGGATGAAAATCTTGAAGGCGACGTCATTCCATGAAGAAAACAACGGCGAAAGGATTCACAGTCGTGTCCCTTCACGCATGAAGAGGAAATTTTTTGTTGACATAAGTACAGAAAGTTCCTTGATAGTGAAGCCAAAACTCATCATATTGACGAATCCTATAAATGAAGAGGATGATCAAAACCATGATGAAATAAGAGCTTCTAAAGTTGAAATGAAGAAGCTTCTCATCGCAAGAGCCTAAACTGTATGATGCTTCTAGCCCGCATGAGCTTAAAATGTGAACGGCTCAAAAAAAAACTTTGTATGAACTACATTACGACTTGATCCCTTTCATTATACAAGATACGTAGGCAACTTAAAGAAATTTAAGTTCAGTCGCGCATAAAAAGAAAAAAATTCTCTTCGAACTACATTATGACTTGATCCCTATCATTAAGAAGGGTATGTAGGCAGCTTGAAAAAAACTTCAAGTTCAGTCCAGTTAAAAAAAAAAAAAAACTTAAACTACATCATGATTCGATCCCTTTCTTTAAAGGTACGAAGGAAACTTAAAGAAATTTAAGTTTAGTCCATCAAAAGAGGTACCACAACCACCTAAGTATAATAATACAAGGTTGATGTTGATCATCCTCATCAAAGAATGACACTTCAGATTGAAGATGTTCATCCCTATTGGGGGTAACACAATGGGTTGAAGATGTTCATCCCTCGTAAGGAGCCAACACAGTAAATAAAAGGCACACACGTGGAATGCGCTTCGCTTCCTCTTTAAAAGTAAACTTATACACTTCTCCATCTTCAAGTTTTAGAGGCTCCATCAATGCTTCATCTTCATGCTCAAAGTCTTAAGTCAAGCAAGCCGTTCATGCTGAATCAAACTCAAATGCGAAGAATTTTTCGATGTTTTGTCAAACTCAAGTGTGAAGGTCTCGTCGATGCTTCTCCATATTTAAGTTCAAAGGCTTCATCAATACTTCTCCATCTTTAAGTTCAAAGGCTTCGTATCAGCCTCTCCATCTTTAAGTTCAAGATTGGCATGCATGGCCTCACTTTCATCTTTAATTTAAAGTCGGGTGTTTCAGACTCCGCTCCATTTTCAAGTTCAAGGCGGTGTGCATAGCTCTGCTTCATCATTAATGACTCGCTCTACAAAATCATTACGCACGCCTCTCGCTTCATTCATCCTCCAACTAATGACGCGGTCTTCAACTTCATCTTCAAGTCGTGTCGTGGCTTCGTTTCATCTCTAAACTAATGATGCGCTCTCGCTTCATCTCAAATCGTGGCGTGGCTTCGTTTCAATCTCCACACTAATGACGCAGTTTTCCTTTCATCTTCAAAGACATGGCGTGGCTTCGTTTCATCTCCAACAATGACTCGGCTTCGTTTCATCTCTAATTCGTGACGTGGCATCGTTTCCATCTCCAAACTGATGACGCGGCTTCACTCCATCTTCAAAGTCGTGGTGCGGTTTCGTTTCCTCTCCAAGATATTGGTACAACTTCACCCCTTCTCCAAAATTGGTGTAGCTTCGCTTTCTCTCCAAAAATGTGGGTGTGGTTCCAACTCGTATGCGAGATCAAGTTTGGTTTGCCTAGCTCTACCTCATATGTGAGGAAAACTCTGGTCCATCTGGCTCTTCCTTGTACGCGAGATCGACTCTAGCCAACTTGACTCTGTTCAAAATCTTGATGGCACATTCTTCTCATCTTCAAGGTTTGATGGCATATTCGCCTCATCTTTAAATAATGGCATATTTCCCTTATCTTTAAATTTTGATCAAGGAGTAACATAACAAGGCAAACCTTTCGAGGATCCTCCCTAGGGTAATCGAATGGGAGAGTTGTGTGCCTTTTCGGGGCCCCTTCCCATGATGATTAGGATACACGAGCGGCGCTACAAGGTAGACCTTTCCGAGATCCTCCCGAGGGTGATCGAATGGGAGAGTTGTAAGCCTTTGCGGGGCCCCTCCCATGACTATGAGAATGTATGAACGGTACTACAAAGTAGACCTTTTCGGGATCCACCTAGGGTGATCGAATGGGAGAGTTGTAAGCCTTTGCGGGGCCCCTCCCATGACGATCAGGATACACGAGCGCAGCAAAGACGGGTCGATGAGATTAAAAAAAAAAACTTTTGTTGTGCTCCTTTGGTTGAACTGTAACTCCTACAAAAAAAATAGTAGGGGAGCAAGTTAGTAAAAAAAAAAAAATTTAAACAAAAGCAAGAAAAAAAAAAAAAGAGAAAAGTGTGAAAAAAAAAAAGAAAAAAATTTAAGAAACAAAAAAAAAAAGAAAAGAAAAAATATATATATGAAAACAAAAAAGGAAGGGAAGCCCTAATTCCCCATCTTTCTTTCTTTCTCCCTTCTCCTCACTTACAGCTTCCTACTACAATTCAAGGCTGATTTGCAATCCGAGTCCGATTGACAAAGGATGTAAAGAACGTAAGATCGAAAGAGAATCACAATTCAAACTGCAAAGGACATAAGAACGAAGGAGATCACACTACAAGATGAAGAAGAGCATGCGTCCTGCCAATATTTATATAGCTAAGTTCGATGGGATTTTTTTCTACTACTTAGTTGAAATCTGATAAAATCACGGGTTACTCGAACTGAATACTGTTTATTTTGTTGTGGAACTCCGTTTCTTGCTGAAATTAGTTAAGAGTCAACAAAAAAGATCATACTCGATTGGAGGCTGCTTGAATTAGGGGTCACAGTGGAGTTTTGAATCCCCAGATTCAACGGCGAGGAGTTTTGAGCTTAAGACTTGAGAGACTTTGGCATAAGCCAACAGTATGGAGAAGGAAATCTCGCTAAGGCTGGTATCGCTTGCCACAAAGCAGACGGCTGCCTGATATAAAAAAAAAGAGAAAAAATTATTAATAAAATAATAATAATAATAATAAGGGAGAATCTCGCTCGAAATCCCCTCGCTGGTGTAGCTCTCTCCCACAATCTCGCTCGAAATGCTCTCGCTGATCTCGCTCTCTCCCACGATCTTGCTCTCTCCCACAATCTTGCTCTCTCCAGTGTCGCTCTCTCCAAAATCTTGCTCTCTTCACTCTCGCTCTCTCCCATTTTCTCACTCAAAATCTCGCTCTCTCCAACAAACTTCACGTGCTAATTGCAAGCACTGCAAACAGAAGATTATGAAAGGAGAGGAACTTATGAACTTAGTCACCGCCTTGGTGCTTTCAGAGACAACGTGTTTGGCCAATTCTCGAAGATATCGTTGATGAAGCTGTTCATGATACCCATGGCCTTGCTGGAAATACTGATGCCTGGATGAACTTGCTTCAGCGCCTTGAAGATGTAGATCTTCTACGTTTCTACACTCTTCTTCATCTTCTTCTTCTTCTTGTCTCTGGCAGCAGAGTATCATTCCTTCTTCATCTGTTAAACGAATCGAATTCGATTCTCAAATTAAGTTCCTAGTGAAGTTGGTAGGGTATCACCATGAAGTTGGTAGGGTATCGCTGGTGATAGCTTGGTATCACTGGTAATGGCCTGATCTCACTAGTAATGGTTTGGTATCGCTGGTAATGGCCTGATCTCGCTAGTAATGACTTGGTATCGCTGGTAATGGCCTGATCTCGCTAGTAATGGCTTGGTATCGCTGGTAATGGCCTGATCTCACTGGTAATGGTTTGGTATCACTGGTAATGGCCTTATCTCGTTGATAATGGCTTGGTATCGCTGGTAATGGCCTGATCTCGCTGGTAAGGCTGTCTTCCAATACGTTGGCTCTCCAAAATCTCTTCCATTTAAGTTCAAATTCATATTCCATTCAAATTGGAATTAAAATCAACTGTTATTCCAAATCTCAGTCTAAAGCTTCTAATCCAAATTTTTATTCTAAATTCAAGCCAGCCAAATCGGGCGAGATAAATGTCAAATCCGTCCCAAATTAAAATTTGGCCATATCCCAAATTTTATCAATATTCGAATGGTTAACCTTGATATTGAGTTATGAATAAAATGTCGAGTCAAAATTTGGCTATATTCCAAATTTTATCTCAAATTTAAATCAACCTTAGTTTCTATACTCATTTTCAAGTAAAATTGAGCATATCCCAAATTTTTATCTCAAACCAAAATTGATCCAGATTCAATTCCACCCCAAATTCTATTCAGAATTTGAATTAAGTTAAATTAAATTTACAATTAAAGTGGAACATAAATCCTACTTTAGTTCAAATTAAAGTTTACTTAGCGAAAGTGTGTCAAACGAACAAGATTTCAAATCAAAATTAAGCTAAGTTTCCTCATATTTTGATTATGATGATGAAATAAATTAAAAGAGTACAAAAATCATACTTTGATCACAAATTACATTTTTTTGAAGATTCAACATGATAAAACGAGCAAAAAAAAAAAAATCTCTAAAAAAAATGTGATTTGAGATCAAAGTATGATTTTTGTACTCTTTTAATTTGATGCATCATCATAATCAAAATATGAGAATTTAGCTTAAAATTTTGATTTGAAATCTTGTTCATTTGACACACTTTCGCTAAGTAAACTTTAATTTGAACTAAAGTAGAATTTATGTTCCACTTTTATTGCAAATTTAATTTAATTCGACTTCGGAATAGAATTTGGGGTGAAATTGAATCTTGATCAATTTTGGTTTGAGATAAAAATTTGGGATATGCTCAATTTTACTTGGAAATGAGTATAGAAACTAAGGTTGATTTAAACTTGAGATAAAATTTGGAATATAGCCAAATTTTGACTCGGCATTTTATTCATAAGTCAATATCAAGGTTAACCATTCAAATATTGATAAAATTTGGGATATGGCCAAATTTTAATTTGGGACGGATTTGACATTTATCTCACCCGATTTGGCTGGCTTGAATTTAGAATAAAAATTTGGATTAGAGGCTTTAGACTGAGATTTGGAATAACAGTTGATTTTAATTCTAATTTGAATGGAATATGAATTTGAACTTAAATGGAAGAGATTTTGAGAGCCAATGTATTGGAAGACAGCCTTACTAGCGAGATCAGGCCATTACCAGCGATACCAAGCCATTACTAGTGAGATCATGCCATTACCAGCGATACCAAGCCATTACTAGCAAGATACCAGCGATACCAAGCCATTACTAGCAAGATACCAGCGATACCAAACCATTACCAGCGAGATCAGGCCATTACCAGCGATACCAAGCCATTACTAGCGATACCAGGCCATTACCAGCGATACCAAGCCATCACCAGCGATACCCTACCAACTTCATGGTGATACCCTACCAACTTCACCAGGAACTTAATTTGTGAATCGAATTCGATTCGTTTAACAGCTGAAGAAGGAATGATACTTTGTTGCCGGAGACCAGAAGAAGAAGAGGAGGAAGAAGAATGTAGAAACGTAGAAGATCTACATCTTTAAGGTGCTAAAGCAAGTTCATTCAGACATCGGTATTTCCAGCAAGGCCATGGGTATCATGAACAGTTTCATCAACGATATCTTCGAGAATTGGCCAAACATGTTGTCTCTGAAGGCACCAAGGTGGAGAGTAAGTTCACAAGTTCCTCTCATAATCTTCTGTTTGCAGTGCTTGCAATTAGTACGTGAAGTTTATTGGAGAGAGCGAGATTTTAGGAGAGAGCGACACTAGAGAGAGCAAGATTGTGGGCGAGAGTGACACTAGAGAGAGCGAGATCAGCGAAAGCATTTTGAGCGAGATTGTGGGAGAGAGCGACACCAGCGAGAGGATTTCGAGCGAGATTCTCCCTTTTTATTATTATTATTATTATTATTTATTGATAATTTTTTTCTTTTTCTTTTATTTCAGGCAGTCGCCTGCTTTGTGGCTAGCGATACCAGCCTTAGCGAGATTTTCTTCTCCATACTGTTGGCTTATGCTAGATTCTCTCAAGTCTTAAGCTCAAAACTCCTCGTCATTGAATTTGGGGATTCAAAACTCCACCATGACCTTTAATTCAGGCAACATTGTTGACTCTTAACTAATTTCAGCAAGAATCAGAGTTCCACAACAAAATAAACAGTATTCAGTTCGACATGATTTTATCAGATTTCAACTGATTAGTAGAAAAAATTCCATCGAACTTAGCTATATAAATACTGGCAGGACACATGCTCTTCTTCATCTTGTAGTGTGATCTCCTTCGTTTTTACGTCCTTTACAGTTTGAATTGTGATTCTCTTTCGATCTTACATTCTTTACATCCTTTGTCAATCGGACTCGGATTGCAAATCAGCCTTGAATTGTAGTAGAAAACTGTAAGTGAGGAGAAGGGAGAAAGAAGGAAAGATGGGGAATTAGGGCTTCCCTTTCTTTTTTGTTTTCATATATATTTTTTTCTTTTTTTTTATTTCTTAAAATTTTTTTTTCTCTCTCTGTTTTTTTTCAGAAGTTTCCTTTTTTTTTTTTTTTGCTTTTTTTTAAATTATTTTTTTTTACTAACTTGTTCCCTACTATTTTTTTTGTAGAAGTTACAGTGCAACCAAAGAGCAGCACAACAAAACAAGTTTTTTTTAATCTCATCGACTCGTCTTTAATGCGCTCATGTATCCTGATCATCATGGGAAGGGGCCCCGCACAGGCATACAACTCTCCCATTCGATCACCCTAAGAAGGATCTCGGAAAGGTCTACTTTGTAGCGCCGCTCGTGTATCCTGATCGTCATGGGAGGGGCCCTGCAAAGGCTTACAACTCTCCCATTTGATCACCCTAGGGAGGATCTCGGAAAGTTCTACCTTGTAGCGCTGCTCGTGTATCCTGATATTCATGGGAAGGGACCCTGCAAAGGCATACAACTCTCCCATTCGATCACCCTAGGGAGGATCCTCAAAAGGTTTGCCTTGTTATGTTCCTTGATCAAAATTTGAAGATAAGGAAAATATGCCATTGAGTATTTGAAGATGAGGCGGATATGCCATCAAACCTTGGAGATGAGAAGAATGTGCCATCAAGATTTTGATCGGAGTAGGTTGGCTAGAGTCGATCTCACGTACAAGGTGGAGCCAGATGCGTCGGAGTTTTCCTCGCATATGAGGTGAAGCCGGATGGACTAGAGTCGTCCTCGCATATGAGGTAGAGCTAGACAAACTAAACTTGATCTCGCATATGAGGTGGAACCACACCCACATTTTTGGAGAGTAAACGAAGCTACAAATATTTTGGAGAAGAGGTGAAGTTGTACCAATATTTTGGAAAGGAAACGAAACCGCACCACGACTTTGAAGATGGAGTGAAGTCACGTCATCAGTTTGGAGATGAAACGAAGCCACGTCACGACTTAGAGATGAAACGAAGCCGCGTCATTAGTTTGGAGATGAAACGAAGCCACGCCATGACTTTGAAGATGAAATGAAACTGCGTCATTAGTTTGGAGATGAAACGAAGCCACGCCACGACTTGGAGATGAAGCGAAGCCGCATCATTAGTTTAGAGATGAAACGAAGCCACGCCACGACTTTGAAGATGAAGTGAAGCCGCGTCATTAGTTTGGAGATGAAGCGAAGCTGCGTCATGATTTTGTAGACCGAGTCATTAAAGATGAAGCTGAGCCATGCACACCGACCTTGAACTTGAAGATGGAGCGGAGTCATGAACACCGACCTTTAACTTAAAGATGGAAGTGGGGCCATGCATGCCAACCTGAACTTAAAGATAGAGTGGCATCAATGAAGCCTTTGAACTTAAAGATGGAGAAACATCAATGAAGCCTTTGAACTTATATATGGAGAAGCATCGACGAGAACTTCACACTTGAGTTTGACAAAGCATCGACAAATTCTTCGCATTTTAGTTTGATAAAGCATGAAGCTTTGGCAGTAGGCTTAACTTTGTGACTTTGAGCATGAAGATGAAGCATCGATGGAGCCTCTAAACTTGAAGATGGAGGAACGTTTAAGTTTACTTTTAAAGAGGAAGCGAAGCGCATTCCACGTGTGTGCCTTTTATTTACTGTGTTGGCTCCTTACGAGGGATGAACATCTTCAACCCATTGTGTTACCCCCAATAGGGATGAACATCTTCAATCTGAAGTGTCATTCTTTGATGAGGATGATCAACATCAACCTTGTATTATTATACTTAGGTGGTTGTGGTACCTCTTTTGATGGACTAAACTTAAATTTCTTTAAGTTTCCTTCGTACCTTTAAAGAAAGGGATCGAATCATGATGTAGTTTAAGTTTTTTTTTTTTTTTAACTGGACTGAACTTGAAGTTTTTTTCAAGCTGCCTACATACCCTTCTTAATGATAGGGATCAAGTCATAATGTAGTTCGAAGAGAATTTTTTCTTTTTATGCGTGACTGAACTTAAATTTCTTTAAGTTGCCTACGTACCCTTTATAATGAAAGGGATCAAGTCGTAACGTAGTTCATACAAATTTTTTTTAGGCCGTTCACATTTTAAGCTCATGTGGGCTAGGAGCATCATGCAGTTTAGGCTCGTACGATGAGAAGCTTCTTCATTTAAACTTCAGAAGCTCTTATTTCATCATGGTTTTGATTATCCTCTTCATTTGTAGGATTTGTTAATATGATGAGTTTTGGCTTCACTATCAAGGAACCTTCTGTACTTATGTCAACAGAAAATTTCTTCTTCATGCGCGAAGGGACACAACTGTAAATCTTTTCGTCGTTGTTTTCTTCATGGAATGACGTTGGCTTCAAGATTTTCATCCTTCCTTTATGTTGATCGCTTGTTGTCTTGAGACGATCAAAAGCAGACGTTGAAGGTAGATCTTTCTTTGATGTGGATATACTTAGCCTTTTGAAGGCTGAAGTTCGAGCAGAAGTAGTCATTGGACATTGGTCTTCTTCTCCTCCGTGGCCACACTCAATCTTTGAAAAACTGAAGATCGAGCACTTGAAGGCTTAATATGATCGAAGACAGAAGTTCTTTGCTTCATTTCTTCTAAGTCTTTGACTTTTTCAACAGTCACATGATTGTTGTCGACTTCCACTATGCCAACAGTATGACATGCAATAACTTCTGATATTTCTCTGGATGATTATTGAGAAAGCTTCTTGAGAGAAATTCTGCCGAAGTTGCTGGCCGTCGGAATTGAGGGAAGTCTTTGTCTTCTTTCTTAGCAAGCTTAGGCTTTCGTGTCATCTTTTTGCCTTTCTTTTTATGAGTCTTGTTTCTTCTTCCATAGTTTCGATAGGAATGCGACTTTTTTTTAATGAAGTTTGGTTGTCTTCTCTTTCGATGAGTCACTATTATCCACCCTTTGTTGTCATCTTCAAAAAGCTCATCTTTCTTTACAGAATTTACTGTTTGAATCTCTTGTTGGAACCGAACAACTATAGGCTCGAATTCTCCAAACTAGATCGGACTTTTTCTTTGAGCATGGGACACAGACAGTATTGGAACATTTGAAGTCACCGCTACTGTAGCGTGATTTGTCTGAGCTACTTCATCCAAATCTAGTTCAATCTTATTTTCACGAGCCAACTTCATAATTCGTTCCTTCAGCACGAAGCACCTTTCAACTGGGTGACTAATGACCCGATGATACTTGCAGTAGTTAGGATAATCTATTTTTCCTTCTTATTCCGGTCGCTTGCATTCCGATAGCTGAATAAGTTGCTTCTCTAGTAGTTGCTCCAACATATCTGCCACATCAGAGTCAGGGAATGGATAAACCTTCTTTTGTTGTTCTTTAAGAGTTGGACGACGCTTCTCGCCCTCATTGTGTCTTCTTTCAAATTTTGTTTGTTTTCCTTTGGAGGAAAATTTCAGCGGAGTCACATGAATGACCATAGATTCTTTTGTGGCACTACCCACGATCTTTTCAGTGCCCTTGGCATCATTTTTGTATTTTCTCCTTTTAGAGACTAGGAAATCTTTAGTTCCTCTATTAGCAATGCTCAGCTCCATATCATGAGCACGTGTTGCCAGCTCCTCAAACGTACGAGGTTTTATCCTTTGTAGGATGTAGAGAAGCTCCCAGTGCATGCCTTGAGTGCACATCTCCACTGTAGATAATTCAGTAAGTCTATCTTTGCAATCCAGACTTAAAGCTCTCCATCGGTTGATGTAATCGATGACTGTCTCTCCCTTCCACTATTTGGTGTTTGTTAGCTTCATCATGTTGACAATACGCCTTGTATTGTAGAAGCGGCTCAGGAACTCCCTTTCTAGTTGTTCCCAACTGTCAATCAGTTTTGGCTCCAAATCAGTATACCAATCGAAAGCATTTCCTTTCAAGGTACGAACGAACTGCTTGACTAGCTGGTCTCCTCTGGTTCCTGCATTTTCACAGGTTTCAATGAAGTGTGCAACATGTTGTTTTGGATTGCCTTTTCCATCGAGCTGCTGAAACTTTGGAGGTTGATACCCAACTGGCATTCTCAGGTTATCGATTCTCTTGGCGTATGGCTTGGAGTACATAAAAGAGGTTTGCAACGGTCCTTCGTACTGAGCTCTTATGGAGTTTATGATCATATCCTGGAGCTGTTGAACTGACAGAGAGGCAACAGAGGTGGATTGTGGTGGCTGTAAGACAGTCTTTCCTTTGTCATTGGCTTTTGTAGTTGGGGATTGTCTTGATTTAGCAGTATCTCGAGCCTTTATCTGATCTCTTAAAGCAGCGATTTCATGATCTCGCTCCTCTACAGCTTCATTAGGAGATTTATCTTTACCTCCATCTTTGTCATGGTCGACTCAGTCGTTACGTCAGTCATCATGACAGACACTACATCAAATTGTGATTCTTTCTCTGACAATAATAGAAGCATAGTTTTCAAACAAGGGATTTTCTCTGATGACGATCCCGCCTTTAGGAAATTCTATCAGCTGGCCCCAGATTTCCTCCGTGATGACAGAGCTTATGTAAGTGTTGCTTGCGACGATAGCTTTGGATGCAACTTTCTTTGGTGCCATCTATAGAATTCTTGACTCGGATGACGAGAGAGAGATGAGAGGTAGAAATGTCCCACCAGGCGTGCCAATTTGTTCGCACAAGGTTTCCGGAGAAACGTGTTTCGTGGAGTTGAACTTAAGTTGGTGTTGATGTTGGAGTTGATTTAATGCGATGTGGTTCGATCTCTAATATTTAATCCTCTGATTCTCTCTCAGTTGGGTGAATATGCTTAACTTGGAGAAGGAAAGCACCGAACGTTCTTGAAGTAGAAGTCTTGGAAGCTTGGAGTAGAAGTCTTGGAAGAGTATTTGTGTCTTCAAAAGTCTTCTGCCTTATAGGAGTGCAGCTTCAAGAGTCTTGGAAGCTTGAAGTAGAAGTCTTGGAAGAGTATTTGTATCTTCAAAGGTCTTCTGCCTTATAGGAGTGCAACTTCAGGAGTCTTGGAAGCCTGAAGTAAAAGTCTTAGAAGAGTATTTGTGTCTTCAAAGGTCTTCTGCCTTATAGGAGTGCAGCTTCAGGAGTCTTGGAAGCTTGAAATAGAAGTCTTGGAAGAGTATTTGTGTCTTCAAAGGTCTTCTGCCTTATAGGAATGCAGCTTCAGGAGTCTTGAAAGCTTGGAGTAAAAGTCTTGGAAGAGTATTTGTGTCTTCAAAGGTCTTCTGCCTTATAGGAGTGCAGCTTCAGGAGTCTTGGAAGCTTGAAGTAGAAGTCTTGGAAGAGTATTTGTGTTTTCAAAGGTCTTCTGCCTTATAGGAGTGCAGCTTCAGGAGTCTTTGGAGTCCCCTGCTTGTTAGTGAATTCTCTCTGGGTCTTCTGAGTGTAGAAAATGTTGCCCTTACAAATGAAGAGAACTTCTCTATTTATAGAGTTCTTAGGTGGGATTCATGGGCTTGGTTGGTCCATGGGCCTGACCCTTTGGCCCAATTAGTTGGTTTTGGGCCTATCTGGAATTTAGGTCCAATTCAACTTTTTTTTGTAGTTTGGACTTTAAGCTCAAATAGTAATATCAAATTGGACCAATTTAATCTCATCTGATTCATCCGCATGACGTCAACGAAACTTGTCTTCAATTCAATTCGGGACATGTGTCAACTTCTAATTGGACCCAAAGTCAATGATTTAGAAATTCGTCGTCAATTTAGGAAACGACGTGGTGACTTGTGATTGGTCCAAAATTTCTCATTCAACTTAACTATTACATCTTTTTTTTTCTTTGTCAAATTAAAAATTCTTGATAAGTACAACAAAGTGGGAAGGGCACATCAACTCAATCATTGATTTCCAAACCTTAAACAATTATTGATAATATATAGCTTCTCTAATTAAATAATTTAAGTAAGTAGCAACTCTTTTGGTTCAGTTAGATTTGATTTTGTTGTCAATTTAAGTGCTTTTCAATTACTTAATTTTGAGTTGCTTTTATTAAATACTTTCATGATTGATTATTTATATGATTTGTGGCTTGATTTGTGAAAGTTTGCTGGTTGTAGTTTGTATTAATGTAAATAATAGAGATAATTTATCCGAATCTAAACTTGAAGTGTAATTTCTTTTCTTTTTCTTGCCCCCCTCTTCCTTTTTCAGCGCAAAAAAAAAAAAAAAAAAAAGGAAATTTAATGTTAAAACATGGTAAAAAGAAAATACTTTTTTTTTTTGTCATAGTTTCATGAACGAACTTAGAGATACCCAATCATTTGATCCATTTAGAATAAATATAACGCAAACTTTTCAATCTGCTCTCAAAAACATTTTTGGTAGAAAATTGAATAAAGTATTTTTGAATTTTCTTTTGAAAAAAATATCTCCAACACTTCAAACTTTTACAACCTAAAAGCACTTTTATTGATCAATGAACAATTAAAAAAGAAAAACTAAACACTCCCTTTTTTAACATCATACCAAACCAAACACATAATAATTTTCCCCTCAAAATCTCCCCTCTTTTTTAATCAGTTCTTGCAAACCCACACTTTGAATTAAAAGAAAAAAAGATAGATCAAGCATTCAACTTAAAAAAAAAAAAGATAGTCTAGAAGTGATTCAGCCGTAGGCTTTTATTATTACAAAAGGGAGCTCGCATTTAAGTAAAGTTATGAGCTACCTGAAGAAGGCATTGGAGAACTTGCAGTGGCTTTGAAAACATAGGCATATGATCAGCTCCTTCAATTTCCATTACATTTTGAATCCCATAATTTTGAATCATCCATTTCTGGAAGTGCTTTGGGATTGTCTTGTCTTCACCGCAAATCACATACACTTTTTTAACTGATCCATAATTTTCCTCGGTAAATTTCTCTGCTTTTGCCAACTCTTCCACGAGTAATGACCCTGGTCTCACCAAACTCTTCCCTAAAGCTAGATCCTTTTCATTATGGTAAATAAATAAATTAAAAAAAATTAACATCCCTTACTAATAATCAATAGAGAAAATGTTACAGAAGAGAAATAGAGAAAACCTCAGAAGGGGAGAGATGATAGATGAAGTTGGCCATGCATTTGGGACCAAATAAAAAATAACTTGAAGAAGCTTCATCATCAACTCTGTTTTCATAACCACAAGATTGGGTGTCCATCCAAAATTCTTTGGGAAGGCTCTCTAGAAACTTGATTATTGAACCATATATTAAAACAAATAAGGATTAAAAAGTCTGCATGGTTTTGCTTTAAGTTCCATAAGAATATTATTATTTATTTCTAGGTTAGAGATAGGAGACTAGAGATAATTGCTATTACTTATATACTATAGATCTGTTTCATCTCTAACCGGAGACTTTGTTTGACTTTATTTGCATGCACCTAACATAATATTGGTAGAAATCAATGTTTAATGGTCTCGAGATCCTTGTTAGTCTATTATTAGTAGAAATAAGTGTCTCGAGATCTTGGAGACTCATTCTATCTGAAATACTTGGTTGATCTTTATAAGGAAGTCAAAATATATCATCTTATAATAACTTTTTTTTCTTAATACAATAAAAATGAGATATTCGAACTACAGATCTTTTAATTTAATCTAAAATATTTAGAGTTGAAAGATTATAGATACCTGTTCTGAGACATAGGAAGGATGGTGGTGAGTATCAGGAGCAAGGGCTGTTAAGAAAACAGAAGCTGAAATGTTGTGAGGGAATTTCTCCATGGCCAAAGCCAAGCTCATGCCACCAAAGCTATGGCCAACCAATATCACCTTTTCATTTGGACCAACACAAGCCATGGTCTTCAACAATGGTTCTGAATACTCTTCAAGCGACTTAACCTCCTGGATTGCCTTTCTGTGGACCCCAGCTCCTGCCATGTCCAACACCGTTACACGGTGGCCGGCTGCCTCGAGCAAGGGCTGGATCTTGTACCAACACCATGCTCCATGACAAGCTCCATGAACCAGAACAAAATGCCTTTGCTCCATGTGTGGTCACAGGCCTCTGTGTCTCTCTTAATTTCCTTTCACCAAATATATAATAGAACTCTAGTGAAAAGTAAATAATATGAGTGGTTTTGAGATATGTGAATAATGGAAGCTTTTATTTTGTAAGGACAGAATTATTTTAATTTGACAATAAATTCGAGAAAAATCTCTCCATGGAAAAAAGAAACCAATTTTATTTTAGTAAATATAGTAATCAAGTCTAAAGATTTATTTAGATTGCATGGATTAAAATTAGACAATTGAAAATATAGAGACTAAAACGAAATGAGCTTAGTTCATAATTGACATTAGTATGTAGTGAGGATTCAGAGGTTTGTGGTTCAAATTTTCTCACTACTCTCTTTATTTAAAAAAAAAAAGTGTAAAAAATAAAATTGAATAAACTTCCAAACATAGAACCAAAATAGTATTTAAAATTATACATAAAAGGAAAACTCTAAATATTAGTTTTCTGTAAACATATATAGACAAAAAAAAGAAAAAAAAAAAGAAAAAAAAAAGTAATGGCTCTTTTTGGCACTACCATGTTTAGAAAGAATGGTGTTACATGAAATTTGTCCAATGAAAAGAAAGAAAAGATGTGCTCTGTATTATTCTCAAACAAGAAAGTAAAAAACAGAGTAGCACCTTACCCGTGATTAAGATAAAAATAAAATTGTGAGGTTAAGAAGAAATGTGTTCACCTTTCACTTGTTAACTGCAGGCGAAGGGCCCCATCACATACGTTTCAGAACAAAAATACAAGTACACCCAAATTATGCAAAAGGAGTTGATGCTTCTGTTTTCAGCTAAGTTCAATTGGGACGATAGTGAAATTTATAAACCGGACTATGTCATTCTTAACAAGTCATTGTCAAGTTTTCAGGGTGAAAAAAAGAAAAGGAGGTATCTACTATAAGTTAACTATGTTATGAGCAAGATGTATCATCAGTGAAGCAAATCTCAGGCCCCCCAAGATCGAGACTCTCTCTCTATAAGACTTGAGGTCCCATCAAATCGTGAGACTCATTCTCACTCGTATTGTATCTTTCCTTCTAAGAACAAAGTCCCATTTGTTCGAATGACTTAGGCTCTACCTAAGCTCGAGAATCCCTTCTTAAACGGATCTTCTAACCCTCGATATGAGGATCACAAAGTATGTCTTCAAGAGATTCAACTCTATCAATACACTGGATGTTGATCGAACACACACTAAGTTGTTTTCTTTCATGCACGAGCTTCACACAAAAATAAAATGGCCAAATCGAACCAAAGGACTAATTGTCCTATCAATATGCACTATGAAAACACATACGATCAAATCTAACTTCCATAGTAGTCGCATATTGAAAAAAAAAAGAAAAGAATAAGCAAATAATGATGTAGAAGGAAAAAAACCTGATAAGGAAAGTATTTTGCAGAATCTACATTTCCGTAGAACATACCTTTGCTAGAAAACCACAAATGCAGAGATAACTCGGATGACATTTGTGATACTTAAACAAATATTACCTTTGTGATACTTAAACAAATATTGCCAACCTCATAATATCTAACAAACTCCCCATTTGGCATACTTTTTAAACATCGACAAAATGCAGAATTAATCAACATAGTCAAATAAGCAGAAACACAATGTCATTGAAACAGAACATAACAGTTTGAGAGACAAACCACACCATTCACAACAGCAACAGAAACAAAACAAAAAAAAAAAGAAAAGAAAAAGAAACCACCACAACAAAAGCAACGACTTCATACTTCTCCCCTTTTTGCCATGCTTAAAAAAAGAACTAGAGAAGAGAAGCAGAAAAGTAGTCATCAACACTCATTCACATCATCATCCTGTGCACCAGAGTTTCTACCCTGATTCAGACTATCCAAAGCACTACGAAGAAAATTCAATATGTCATCCACTTCAATTTTGCGAGTAGAGGTATTTTGGGCCAAAATGCCAAGATCTTTTGATTCATTCGCTAGCACACGCATCACCTTTTTCCCACATGGAGTCAGAAGAAACTTTCTAATTGGACTTTCAGTCATAGGGACATCGGTGTGAACCAGGTTAGAAACATGTTTTCCCCGATACAATTTGTAGTTAAAGGACAGAGTAGGGGGAAGAGGTCTAGGAATGTCTGAGTCCAGGAGAAGATTAAGATTTTGAGCAAGTAGAATTCCACAAATAAGTCTAGGAAAACAAAAAAGAACTTTTATGGCTTGAAAAGCAATATGGCGTTTAATTTGATTAAGGATAAAGGCACCGTAGTTGAATTTTTTCCTTGTGCCAATCTGATACAGAAGACTTATCAACGCAGTAGAGAGACCAAATTTGTGAGAAGTCGAGCACCAGTTCTCAATCTTTATCTTATAAAGCAATACATATTTCATATCGAGATCAGAGCAAGACAACCAACCTTTCTTGGGCGGAACACATTTGACTCCCCCTATGAATTCAAAAACAAGATCAGACATAGATGGTCATTGTTCAGTGACTTTTTCAAGAACTTGGCGATTTAGAAACTTGTTAATGAGAGAGGCTGAAAACGCAAAGAAATACCCTCTCACATGGACCTTTCTATAGTCTGGGTTGCCTTCATTATCAAACTGGTGAGAGAGATTTACATAAAATTCACGAACCAATTGTGAGCAGTATGGTCCAAGCTTCAACACAGAGCAAACATTAACCTTCACAAGTAAATTCATAATCTCTAGACAGTCTTGTGCTTGTTCAGAGAGATCTATTTCAACAACAATCCTCTTGTTTACTACAAACTTCCACTCTTAGCACTATCCTCAGAGTGGAATGATATACCATCTAAAGACATGGCTAAAACATCTTTCTTTTTTACTCTCCTCTTGGTCTTAGTTTTTTGAATATCCTCATCCAGCATATCTAGAGGATCTTTTTCTAACACACTTTCTTCTTCATCAATCCATTATGAGTCAGAAATAGTTGCATTATGAGCACTTGCCTTCTAGGAACCCTCACTAACACCCTTGTTCTTATCTTTTTATTTCAACTGGCTAATCGACATATTGTCATCAGAAGATTCGTCATTAGAACAGGAGGCGCTCTTACTTGCTTCTTCCTCTGCAGAAGAATTTTTACTCTTCTCAGCCTTATCAGATATAGTATCCTCAGTTTCGTTTTCAGAACGTTCCTTACTTGAGTTACTTTTGTCATTCAAACTTTTTGAGTTCCCATGATCTTCTTCCTTTTCGACACACTCGGATTCATTTAACATCCTAGATGTAGTAACATTCGATAACACATTTAGAGCCCCAACCTCAATAGTTTCAACATTTTGAAGTGCTTCATCAATATTGGACTCAACACCCAACACAGTTGGACTACTTTAAGTTAATTTATCTTTTAACGGTTCTGTATTGTCATAAACTCTAGACCCTTTAACTCTATTTTCAACAACTCGTGTTGTTTTATAGATGCAACATGCATGTCCTCCCCAGCCATAGTAACATTTTCATTTTCATAGTCAACAAGAAGGAGATCAGTACTTGTAGAGTTTTAAAGATCAAATGGAAGATGGGAAGGCTCACTTTCAACATAAGGACCCACAAGGTCCTTCGTGGTTAGTTTAAGGGAGGTCTTCCCCTTCTTCTTCTTACCTTTAGCTTTTGTCGCATGAGTTGTTTGTCTTCGTTTTACACCAGGAGAAGGAACAACATTACCTTGACTCAATGTCTCAGCATTAAGGTTTGAAATGTGACCAACTTCCATAACATTCGTTGGAATAATTTCATTGGAAGATTCAACGATCTTCTTTCTATTTGCTTTTTTTTTTTTTTTTTTGTAGCGCACTATTTTTGGTTTAGAAGTATGAATTCCTCTTCGAGTACTCACCATTTTGTTTACAACCACCAGAGAGAAGCCACAAACACAAAGGAAGTTGAAAAGATCGTGGGCATGCATAAATTCAAAAACTTCTTTCCTACAAACACACAACTGACAGAAGTTATTATGAAAAATAAAAAAGTAAATATTTTTCAACTTACCTTGATCAACCCCTCGACATGCACAAGCATCATGCCACATGTCCTACTTCTGAGAAATGGGCCTTAATCCTTTCGCACCCACCTGCAAAACTTGAGTTACCACAAGTCAACTGTACAGAGACCCGAGGCAATACGAAGAGCCTCAGACTATTTAATATCTAGTGCCTTTGTGAAGATGTCAAAATTCGATTTTCAATTCGAATATGTTCCAATTTGTTTACTTTCTACCAATTCTTGGATGAAATGGTGTCTGAAGTCAATATGTTTTGTCTATTGTGTTGGACTGGATTCTTAGAAATATTTATGGTACTCAAGTTTTCACAGTATAATATCATAACATTTTGCACGACATCGTATTTCTTTGAGCATCTGCTTCACTTAGAGAAGTTGAGTGCAACGACTTCCTGTAACAACATATTCAGCTTCAGTAATGGAAAGAGATACATAATTCTGCTTCTTGCTAAACCAGGACACCAAATTGTTTTCCAAAAAGAAACATCCACCAAAAGTACTTTTTCGATCTTCCGAGCTTCCAACCTAATCCACGTCACAATGGCTTACTAGGGGGTTGTTAGTGTCAAAAGAGTAAATAAGACCATACTCACATGTACCATTAATGTATTTGATGGTTCGTTTGGCACCCAACAAGCGACTTGCTTTAGGTTTAGCTTGATATCTAGCACGGGCTTCTACAACAAAAGCAATGTTTGGCCTGCTAGCAGTGAGAAAGAGTAAACTCCAAATAACGCTTCAGTATAAACTCTCATCAACACAAGAACCATCAGAATCTTTAGATATTTTAGCATGTGTAGGAGCAGAAGTTCTCTTTGTACGAGCCTTTTCAAGCCCAAATTATTTGACTAGGTCTATCACATATTTTCTTTGGGAGGTGAATAATCCATCCTTAAACTGCTTGATCTGAAACTCCAAGAAGTATGTCAGTTCACCCACCAAGCTCATTTCAAATTTATTTTGCATTTGATTGACAAAAGGATCTACAAGATGTTGAGACATTCCTTCAAACACTATATCATCCACATAAACTTGAGCAATCACAAAAATCCCTTTATCTTTCCTCACAAACAACGTTTTGTCAACTTCTCCTCTCACATATCCCTGCTTAAGAAGAAATTCAGATAATTGATCATACCAAGCATGTGGTGCTTATTACAAACCATATAGAGCTTTTCGTAGCTTGTAGACATGATTAGGATGAACTAGATCAACAAAAAATTTAGGTTGTTCAACATAAACTTCTTCATTCAAGTACCCAATAAGGAAGAAACTTTTAACATTCATCTGATAAAGTTTGTACTTTAGCAAACAAACAATATTTAGCAGAAGTCTAATTGCTTCCAGGCGAGCCCAAGGGGCAAACGTCTCATCAAAGTCAACACCCTCAATTTGAAAATATCTTTGAGCAACCAAATAGGCTTTGTTTCTTGTAACAATTCCATCAGCATCAGATTTTTTTTTTAAGATCCATTTGGTGCCAATGACATTTGCTGAAATAGGATGAGGAACCAATGCCTAGACCTGATGTCTTTCAAATTGCATTAGTTCTTCTTACATGTCATTCACCCAACACTAATCTTTTAAAGCTTTAGTTGCATTCTTAGGTTTCATAGGAGATATGTAACAAATATTAGAAATCATGTGCAAATAATCCACCTTCCTCTTTCTTCCTGGTGGGAACTTCGATCCAACATCTCTTATAATATTACTAGAAGAACAATTCTTCAAAATTCTACTAGAAGGATGCTTGGTATGCTTCTGATCATCTTCATTATCTGAGATTGTGTTGTGTTCAAAATTTTGAGTAATATCACAGGAATTGTCATGAACAATTGGTGAAGCAATCGATTTTGATTTACACAAATATGTCGTAACAGACTCATCATCATCTTCATTTGCCTCAACAGCAAATTTTCCTCCATTTGCATCATCTATGACAATATTGGTAGATTCCATAACAATCTTTGAACGCTTTATAAATCCTGTAAGCTCTGCTATTTGTTGAATACCCCAAAAAGATTCCTTCATCACTTTTGGAAACTCATTTTTCCTTTGGATATTGATTATCTAAATACCCCAAATATTGGTAGATTCCATAACACGAACTACAAAAAAAATGAAAATATTTGACATTAGGTTCCTCCCCCTTCAAATTTCATAATTTGTGCAGTCTGTGCCAGGATAAATCACAATTCAATTATGTATATGGCAAGCAGTACTCAGAGCTTTAACCCAAAAATGATAAGAAAGGTCATAAACATGAAGCATAGCATGAGCCATCTCCTATAGAGTACGATTTTTCCGTTCAACAACTCCATTCTGCTGAGGTATGATGGGAGCAAAGAATTCATAGTGTATACCTTCAGAGTGGCAAAATTCAAATTGACTATTTTCAAACTCCCTGCCATGATCACTATGAATGCAAACAATGTTAAGCCCTTTATCTTTTTGCAGTTGAAGGCACAATGTCTTGAGCACCTAGAACGACTCAGGATTTTCTCTTATAAATTTAACCCACGTGTATCTAGAAAAGTCATCAACACAGACCATGACATATTTTTTCCCACCAAGGCTTTCTACTTGCATGGGCCCCATGAGATTAACATGAATTAGCTAAAAAAATATGATTTGTAATAGTTACGGTTACCTGTTTATGAGGCACTCTCATTTGTTTCTCAACTTGGCATTCTCCACATATAACTTCTTTATAGTTGCTGAAATTTGAGAGGCCAATCACAATATTTCTCATCATAACCTTCTATCTAGTTTTAATATTGACATGTCCAAGACGCTTGTGCCACAAGCAGATTCATCCTGCTTAGAGATAAGAAAAAATTGCTTTGAATCAGTAGGAGTTAACAAATAACAATTTTCTGATGAGTGCTTTTCTATCATGACAAGAGATTTAGCATTATCCGGGACAATACAATCATCATTGGTAAAGTTCACATTCAGCCCCTGATCACACAATTAACTTATGCTAATAAGGTTTTCTGTCAGGCTCTCTACTAGCATCGCATCATCAAGAACAAGTAATCCTAGATATTTTAGCTTTTCTTTTCCAACAATCTTTCCTGTGGCTCCATCACCAAATGTAACCTGACCTAATCCAACAGTCTTAATATCAGAAACATAGCTCTTTTCATTTGTCATGTGCCTTGAACACCCATTATCAAAAAACCAATCACCTTTAGTTGAAGATCGAAGAGATGTAAGAACAACATTATAACGATTTGGGTTGGATTTGACTTTCTAAACTTTCTTCACAGTGGGAGAATTTGATCTTCTACTATAGACAAACTCAGGAAATCTTGAGCGATTCTCATGTTTATGATACCCATGTAACTTGTAGCAATAGGGTCTTATATGACCTCTTTTTCCACAAAAGTGACATATCCACTGCATCTATTCAGATAATTTTTGTTTTTGAAATTGACTTGTGATAGGACATTCAGGCTGCATATTTTTCCAAGGTACTTGCTCGTTGACAAAAAAACATTTTTCTGAATACTATCTTCCTTTTGACGAGTTGGATCTAGTGAACCCAATGCCACGAACATCCCTGGACAACTTACTTTCAGAGAGGATTTGTTCAAGGTTATCAGTTCCTGAATTTAACATCCTTACAAATTTACACACACTTTTTCTCAACTTTAACTTTATTGAGTTCACGCTTCAAGTCAGAGATAACAGACATGAAGCAAATGTTATTAGTAATAAGTGATTCTATCATTCCCTTTTGAACATAAATAGCCTTAGCATCCTCACATTTTTTCTTGTAAAGATTATAGAAAGATGAAATCAATACGTCATCAGTTCCATCATCACCATTTATTGTAGTGAAATTATCTATGAGCTGTTTATCTTTAGAACTGACAGATGAGGTACAACTGACAAATGTCTTGACATTTTCTTTTGGATCATTACTGCCATCAGGCTTTTCATCAGATAAGGCATAACATAACTCTTATTTTGTCTCTTCATAAATGTTGGGCATTCTGATTGATAGTGACAAAATCCTTCACATTATTTACATCGAAACATCTTATCTTTATTTGAATCATTCCCCCTGGTTTGTCAAAGTCCTTTAAATGGTGAGATCTTTGAATAGATGACCCAAAATTGTTGCCATTCTTTGCCACTTTTGGAGAAAAGAAGGCATACTTCTTTTCAAATTTCTTCAACATACGAGAGAATTATTTTGATAATAAGAAGATTACATCAACAATATGTTCTTCAAATTCCTCTCTTGATTCAAAAGAATGTTTGTCGATTGAAGACTGCAAAGAAATTCCCTTGTTTCTCTTCTCAGGTCTGTCACTAAGAGAAATTTCAAAGGTGAGAAATGATCCAAAAAAATCATCAACTTTCACTGTGGAGATATCTTGGACTTCTTTTATAGAAGTGACCTTCTGTCAAATCTTTTTGGCAGAGATTTGAGAATTTTTTCGTACAAGCTTTTCTTCAGGAATCTTCTCTCTCAGAGAAAATAATTCAATTTCAATGTCAAGTAATCTGATATTGAACTCAATAATAGTCTCACCATCTTGCATTTTTCAAAGATTCAAATTTTGTAGCCAACAGGTGCAATCTAGACATCTTAACTTTGGATGTTCCTTCTTAAGTAACAGCAAGAATCTTCTAGGCTTCTTTGACAGATACACCAGTGTTGATCAAGTGAAAGATTTTTTTGTCAACACATTAAATATGACATGATTTTTTTTGCCAACACAATTAAATATGACGTTTAAGGCCATAGAATTCTCAAAGGAAGCTTCATCTTTCTCTTTAGTCTACTCAACTTCAGTCTTGAGCTTCTGTTCAACTTTCTTGTTAGAAACCTGAGGATGTGACCATCCGATGATAATAAACTTCTAGGATTTACTGTCTAAAGACTTCAGAAAGACAGCCATCTTCACATTTCAGTATGCATAGTTGGTTCCACCCAGTATAGATGGACGACAAGTAGAACCTCCTCCTTTTACTCCTTCCATGAGAGCAATGTAAGATCACAACAGACTTTTTCTCACAGTCTCCTAGGCTCCCATAATAGCTTGTATTTCTGAATTATGGGGGCTAATAAGCAGAATATGCGTTAATAATACCAAGAATTCATGTAGAAAAGTGAGCTTGCATCGACCAGCACAAAAAATCCTCACTAATTGTGAAACCCGGATTTCCATTTTTCCTACTTAAGCAGGAAATAAAAGGGATTAACTAAGTGAAAGTTAAATCCTATATTAAAGTGAAGGAAATTTCTAAATGTTTAAATAGATTGTTGAGTAGCTTTGAGATAAGCCATAACTAGTGAAAATTTGGTTAAGTATAAGGTTAAAACAGAACTATGCGTTAGATGCTAGGAAAATAGTTAAGTACTAGACAATGCGTTGGCCTTGTGCTAAGTGTTGGTGTGGTGCCATGCATTGGCCATGAACCTTTAAGAGATTACTTGGGGGTTGAAAGAGGCTGAAGTATGGCCGAGAGGAAAGGTATGTGGAGACAAGCATGCGACAGCCTATGTTTGAGAGGTTAGTAAAGCATGCGATAGCCTCAAGTTGTGCGGACATAGGCGCAAGGCGCTGGAGATGCGTGTGCGGGTTGATTGTGTATGTGGCGATGCTACGCAATGGCATGCGACGATGCTACGCGATGACATGCGGCGATGCTATGCAATGGCATGCGGCGATGCTATGCAATGGCATACGGCGATGCTATGCAATGGCATACGGCGATGCTACGCAATGGTATGCAGCGATGCTACACGATGGACGCGGTGATACTATGCGATCATGATATACGGTGGCCTTGCTAAAGGATGAGCTAAGAAATGAAACAAGCTATGGTGGACGCATGGTGAATTTTCCTTGCATTGCTAAGGCTTGCAGTAATGAGGTTCATGAGGTTAATTGCGTTAATTAGAAATGGCACAATCGAGGTTAGTGGGTCGCATATGGGGAAAGGTGCTAGGCGACAATGTCTTGAAGGGTGACACGGCAAGGGCGCAAACATGGGATGGACGCATGCACCAATGGGTGATGTTCGGACATAAGTGTGTTGCGCCAGTCGGATGGACGCATATGAAGGATGGACGCATATGAAGTTGGATGAACGCATTCAAAGTCATCATCCAGACATGTGGCTTGTTAGGAAGAAATCTTAAGCATTAAGCAAATGAGGTGGATGCAAAAAAAGACATGCAAATTTGAGGGCTATGTGTTGGTAAAAGGGGAGCAAGACACCTTGGATTGCGATGACGCAAGGTTGCATTAATAGTGTAAGGAAAGGACACTTGGACATGCGGCCAAGTAGGAGGTGTCGGCCTTAGAGAAATCTTGGACACCTATAAATAGGGCCAAAGACTTCAGATGAGAACTCAAATTCTCTTCAAAGGACATAAAGAAGAGTTTATGAAGGCTAATTGGGAGTAGATTACGCGTTGATGGAAGAATGCATGTGTTGGTAGTAAGACCATGCGTTGGTCATGAAGTTCCAAGAGAAGGAGATGTTGTCGGATAGAAAGGTCTGGAAGTAGCATCAACTTGGGACGAGGAGTTCTCCCAGAATACTCGTGTGTTTGGAGTGATTCTAAAGCCACCTGAAAGCTCTAAGAGTCTAGTTTTTCAGGATAGGGCTGCCATAGAAGAAACTCCAAGGAATCGGGCTGGAGAATGAGGAAAAGACAGAAGGGTTGAGCTGTCGGGTAAGCTTGGGCCAGCCTTGATGTTTTGAAAATTTAGGCCAAACCATAAGAAGTTCTAAGCTAAGATTTTGAGGTAAGCTTCCTGAGACATTGTAGAGCATATTTGTAGAAGAAAGTAGCTCGAGATAAACTTAGAACTATGAGTAATCTGCGCTTTAAATTGAACCTAGAATTTAGGGTTCAAAAGAGGAGCCCAAGAAGATTAAGGAACTTTTAAGAGAAAGATTCCTATCCTTACCAAGGTAAGTGGTACTTTCCTTTAAGTCTTAAAGCATATATTTTAGAATAAATTGTGTATGCTTATGTTATGATTGAGTATCTAACATGAGAATGAGATTATGTGATCGGGATGGTCAGGGGGTCAATAGACCTAGTTCCTGAGTCTGAAAGCAAAACCTCACGGGATGGTCAGGGGACCAAGAAGTCTAGTTCCTAAGTTTGTGAGAGGATCCTCGTATGGGATGGTCAGAGGGCCGACGGACCTAAATTCTGAGCCCATGAGCGGGGAGCTATTTGCACATAGGAGACATTGGGAACAAAAGGGAACTCAGCAGAGTAAGCGTTCATGATTAGTATTATTTAACTATCTACCATGTGTATAGGTAGAAAATAGACTCATTTTAAATAGTTATCAGTTTAGCTATCTACTGTGCGCGTAGATAGAGTTGAGAACAGACTCATTCAATGCTAAGGGTTGAATGTAATCTCATAGTTATGATATGCTTGTTATTTATGAGTTGAAATAGACTCTAGAAGTTGCTTACCACTCACGGGGCTTTGTGAAGCTCATTATGTTATTTCATGTTTTTCTTCCCAGGTAGCGAAAGGTGAGGAGTTCCAAGGTGTAACTAAGGTCAAGGTCTGCCACAAGCCACAGTTACACTTCCAGAGGGTTTTACTGTTGTTGTTGTAAACTTTGTAGTTAAATTTTGGAGATGTATAAACGTTACATTGTTGTAAATAAATGGGCCTACTTAATCAGTTAATGTTATCTCCTTGACTTAAAGTTTATTGAGTGTAGTAAAGAGGTTCAGTTGGACAGTAGGTATCACAAAAGGGTAGTATCTACGGTCCCTCATGCCTCTTCTCAAGCTCAGGAGTGCGGGCTCAGGGCGGGGTGTGACACTAATCCTATATCATGCGTTATTCCACATCAAAGTATCTATTTTTGCAGATATTGCAGGAACTGATCGCATGCGTCGGTCTCAGACTGCTGCAAGGCTGACCGTATGCATTGATTTTTATAAAGACTAGTTCGCCACATGTAATATTACGTCCATAGTGATAATCGTGATGGAAGATTGATCACCAAGTGAGTGGAATGGGTTGACGCTTCAGGAGGAACATGCTTGAATGCATACCTTGGGAGTATCAACAAGATAAGGTGATGCTGACATTTCCCATACCGCGACAAAGGTAGTAGTGAGTTAGAACGCAATCATCAATGATGTCAACATTTGAGCTCTATAAATATAGCATTGGATCTTGATGACAGGCAGAAATTACATTATTATAGGCCTTTTATTTAGAATTATGAGAGTTGATAAGAAGAATATGCAGCAATTATACTAAGAATCATGGAAAAGTGAGCTTGCATCGATCAGCAAAGAAAATCTCGGCTAACCCACTATTATGCGTTATTTTGCGTCCAAATGTCTATTTTTGTAGCTATCGCAGGAATCGATCGCATGCGGCGAATCTCACCATCGCAGAGGCGATCACATACATTCGACGCATGGATGTTGCAGCCATTAATCGCATGTGTCCATTGCATAGAGGTTGCGGCTACAGAGTAATAACCGTAATAGAGGGATGAACACAAGGGTGGTGGAATGCAATGATACTTTGGAAACCAAGCACGAATGCATACCTTGGGAGTATCAAAAGTTGATATTGACATTTCACCAACCACGCCGTTAGTAGAGAGATTTAGAGCATGTCCATCAAGTCGTTAGCAGCAGAAATTCAGAGAAGAACCATTAATGCTATCGGCGATCGAGCTCTATAAATAGAAGCCTTAGAGCACAACTTGAAATCATCTGAGCTTCTGCGTTAGGGCAGATCTTTGTGATCCAAACGAAAGCATGAGAAGATATTCTTGAGAGTTCTTCATTTCGTCTACCATTCTGAGTGACGATTAGAGCTTCGCCGGAGATAGATCTCGAGAGAGACTACTCCACCGTCCATCCATGGCACCACCGGTAGCCTTGATACATCTGATGGAAGCAAGACATTGCCCATTTGGCCCTCCATATCTCTTCTATCTCTGTGTTGTATTACATTATGGCTTAAGAGATTAATACATTTTGTGATCAATGCATTTCTCTATTTCCTTCGATTCCATCTTCATTCACTTCTTCTTATCATCCTTTACTTTCATTGCAATAACTAAGTAAGATTGCTAGATTATCGCATACTTAATTATGCGGCATAGACATATGAAGCATGTAGCAAACCACCGAGAGGTGTGCGTTGCTCGGGTATTGTGAGAAAATCCTATTTGCTTAGTGTGAGGCTGAGGCAATGCTTGTCTATGAGCGGACGCAATGCTTGTCTATGAGCTGATTAGCAGCGACTAACTGCCCGAGAGGGTAAGTAGTGGAACGCACTAAGCAAAGCAAGCAGTGTTCCTAGGAATAGGAATAATCTTATGTCAACCATGCTTTATGTGATTACCTTGTCTTATGAGCGCATCATTCATCATTTAGGCATACTTGGGAAAGTAGTCTAAAAACCAAATCTAGGCTTGGGAGAGTCAGATTGGATCGCAAAAGCAAGAATAGAGGCTTCAGAATAAGCTCTATTTGCTATTACACAGCATATGCACCCTATAGATAGGATATGAAAGTATGCAGTCACATCGCATGCGTCCAGAAGTAGGATACGGTGGTATGTTGTCACTTTGTTTATGTGTGGGAGCACATGAGCAAGAATAGAGACTTAGACATAAGTTCTATCTACACTATCGCATATGCATCACATGCATCTTTGTCAAGTGTGTATAGCATAATCGCATAGCTTACGCTGGCTGGTTACCCTTGCGATCAAGCTTATTGATGCGGTGAAGTCATCCCCGCCATTTTATCTATTTTTCCCATGCAACTTATTACGCGTTAACAGTTGTCGTGTCTCTAACTCTCATAATCGTACTTCCATTGCTTAATTTGTTTAGTTAGGAGTAGGAGTAGAGCATAGCCCTTAAACTTCAATATTCTTTTATTCTTCGCCGCAACACATTACTTCATAACATTTAGCTACAAGTCCTTGAGTTCGACCTTGGATCACCCCAAGAAACTTGCAATTTCGTTATACTTGGCGAGAGAGCAAGAAAACTTGTGGTAGGAACGCATGGTCATCAGACGCATATTGCATATCCCTTAGTCCAACGCATGACCAACGGCGTATGGAGAACGAAAAATGAACGCATATTTATTTACTCCATTTTCCACGCATGAATTTTTTGGCACCATTGTCGGGGACTTGGCAGCTAATAGTTTGTTGAGTTTTGTATTTTCGTAGGCAACCTTTTTACCTTGGGAGTATTGTAGCTTGTGCGACCAAGTTGCAAACAATATTTGAAGTGTAGGCGATGCGCCGAAAGCCAGTATTGACCCCAAGATAGAAAGGCAATCAGTCGCATGAACTGAAAGCAATTATAAGCGCATAACGACCAACATGCACCCACAATTGCTTGAAGTTCCAATGGTCAGGGCGAGTCTCTTGACCTAAGCAGTTGAGATCAATCTCCTGCATGGAAGACTCCTTGCGGTGGCCTCACTCCAATTTCTCCAGGGATGTCTTCTACTCTATCTTTACCCTGCTTTCTAGTTTATTTTTATTGTTATTTTGGATATGCGGCTGCTTTCTTGGATGTGGTGCGTTCGCTCCTTATAGGTGCAGCAATAATTCTCCTCGGTGCGCAGTTACAAAGGAAGAATCCTCTCCATCATTCAATGCATGGCTTTGACCACATGAATTCTAAAGCATGGTCACAGGTGTTATTCTACTCGAAGGTTTTTTTCCTGTTGTCTTGTACATATTATCCTTTTGAAATTCTCTTTTGTCTAATTGCCTACCTTTGCGTTGCATCTATGATGGTACGTATAATTCACTGCATCCACTAGCTAAAAATCGCTAGGCTCACCTCACTTTTAATAGCTTCTTCAAAGTTTGACAGTCTAAGTTTTTCTATGTGTAAACCTCTACTCAAGCATTTGTTACCACATTCTTGATGAGTTTGTCTTTAGCTTTTCGACAAGAACGCTACTACTCTCTAAGTTTGGGAGTGGCAATGATCCCGAAAAATGCGTCTATCACATTGTGATTCTATTTAAAAAAAAAAGAGAGAAAAAAAGAAAATGTTCAGGAATAAAAACTCCACTGTCAG
>NW_028326276.1:0-32900 GCF_027475165.1 Benincasa hispida
TTTTGTCCATCAACAAAAATTTTGAATTTAGGGTCAGGAAGTCAACCAAATCTTTATTCACTGTCAAATGTATTGAGGAGACTTGTAAGTGGAGCCTTCGTGCAGTGAAAATGGAAGGGTCTGATATATTCAAGAACACAAAGTACTGTAGTTCGCACACATGTTCCATCGAAATTATGAATCACGACCATAGACAAGCAACTGCTACGTTTGTTGGTCAGTTGATTAAAGTTAAGTTTACAGGAACAGGACGTATTTATAAACTTTGTCATATCGTTAAGGATATAAGGAGATATTATGGCATGAACATAAGTTATGATAAAGCATGGTGTGCAAGGAAGTCGCATATGATCTCACTAAAGGTACTCCAAAATACTCATACTCCATACTACATGCTTATGGGGAAGCGTTAAAAATAGAGAATCCGGGTACAGTGGTTGAGATCGAACTTGAAGATAACGTGCATTTCAAGTATATATTTATGGCATTAGAGCCTTGTATTAGAGGTTTCGCAAGTTATCGGCCTGTGATAATTGTTGATGGGTCGCACTTGAAAGGAAAATACAAAGGGACCATGTTGGTGCAGTTTTTATGGACAGGAACAATCAATTATACCCACTAGCATATGCAATAGTGGACAATGAAACCAAACGATCATGGAAATGGTTTATGTCGAACTTGAAATGCAGTATCGGAGAACCCGATAATTTAGTGTTTGTGTCTGATGGGATGGTATCTATCAGCAATGCTATTCGTGCCTTTTTTTCCACGACATTTCATGGCTTGTGCACGTGGCACATAGAACAAAATCTTATTACAAAATTTAGGGATAGTACGGTTATTGGGATATTTAGAGATGCAATAAGGGTATTTCACATGACAGAGTTCCAGACAAAATGGGACAAACTCTGTAGTTTTCGAGACGATGCTATCACGAAATATCTGAAAGACATAAATCTTCGAAGGTGGGCACGGGTTTACCAAATAGAAAAAGATATGACAACATGATGTCCAACAGTGCAGAGTGTTTCAATTCTTTAACTAAAGTGTATCGGCTATTGCCCATAGTATACTTGATTAAAAATGTTAGAGGAATGCTCCAATCGTGATTCTACGAATGGAGGAATTACTGGGCATCTCGATCAACATTGCACTCAAACTACTGTGAAACCCGATTGGTAAATGAGGTCAATAAGGGAAAACGATATCGGGTTGAGCCTATTGATTGTTATCGGGTCCACGTGCGAGATAATCGATTGGACGGTATTGTGAATCTTCACACGAAGGACTTCGACTCACTTGGTATCCCGTATTCGCATGCAATTGTGGCTGCCAAGGAACGAAACATACCCACTCAGAGTCTTTGCAGTCAATTTTATACAGTGGACTCTCTAATGACTGTGTATACGGAGCCTATAAATCCACTCGGGCACTTATCTGAATGGAAGAGAGCTCCTGGATATGTAGAAAATACTATTCTTCCTTCAAAGTTTGTGGCATAAGTCGGGTGACGGATAGTGAGAAGAATACCACCCAGAGGAGAATTTCGCAAACAAATCAAATATGGTCGGTGTGGGAATTATGGGCATAACCTTTAAACTTGTAGCGAACCGCTCACAACCGTGCGACGTACTGAAAATGCCAAAAATCATGACTTAAATACCTCTCATCTAGTTTAGTTTATAACTAATTTTATCTTGTAACAGTCTGTTGGTATGTGTTATAAATACCATTTATCAGGCCCCAAACAAGAGTTTTTCATACTTTATATTTTTTCTTTAAACAAAAACAAGTTGTAAGCAATCTTCAAAAGAGAAAGAAAGTGAATCTTTTTGCAAATCACGAAAACACAATCTTGTTTTTCATCTTCAAGTTGCTTCAACTGAAGACTAATATCGAGCAAAGAACAGAAACTTGTCGAGTATAGAAGGAAATTTCCATCGAGTATCGAGCAGAAACTTATCGAGTATCGAGTATGTAGGATCGAGGATTTAACAAAGCATTACACAGCCATTTCTTCACAATCTCGCTCTCTCTCAAAATCTCGCTCTCTCAATCTCTATAAGTGTTTCTCTCCCTAAAAGTCTCACTCTCTAAGTCTCGTTCTCTCTCAAAATCTTGCTCTCTCTCAAAATCTCACTCTCTCTCAAAGTCTCGCTCTCTTAATCTCACTCTCTCTCAAAGTCTCTCTTAATCTCCTCTCTCTCAATCTCTTTCTTTCTCAAAATCTCGCTCTCTCAATGTTTGAACTTTGAACCTTGAACTTTGATATAATGTTTTATATACCATTGACATAATGAAAAGAGTAATAGTTCAATTATACATGTTTTGATAAAATGTATAATATTGAACTTTGAACTTTGAACTTTGAACTTTGATAAAATTGTTTTATACATGTTTTACATACATAAAAAATACATGTTTTAAATACATAAAAAATACATGTTTTATACACATAAAAAATACGAAGTGTTCACCCACAATTGACACGCTAACTACATCCTATATTCACTCATTTTCTTCTAAGTGATTACGGAAGGAACAACACCAGTCACCAAATGTTCTAGTAATTTTATTACAAAGATGCCACAATCAAGCGATCCGTGCTGTATGTCGGTGTTCATAGTCGCGAGATTTTCCAATGGGTTGTGGATAGGTCTGGATTTGAACGATCCACGTCACAGTAGTGAAGTAGGGATGGTACTGTGACAGTCAATGGCTCCAACCAAGTCCCCAACTTCGTCATTGGCGTGTATGACGGAAGTGAATCGAACATGAATATATGGCCTCTGTTAATGTCCATTGCAAGGACCATCCAATGCTCACTGATATTCATTGCCGTATACATGAAATCCACATCTGTCCATTTGACATTGAATTTACCAGTGACATAGTCCTTGTACGTGTCTTCATCCTCCCATACTAGGGTAGCCTCCAGTCTCGTCTTATTCTTTATTCGTTTAAATATCCCACCACGAGCATTAAGGTGACTTTGCCAAATAAAATGAGAAGTTAAGTGACGAAATATACCATCGTAAAATGACTCTACATAACAAAATATATAAAAATTTACCGTTACACCAATTGGCAAGATGGTGAACTTATGCATGCACATGTCAGGTCGGGTATAAAATTTTTCTTTCATAAAATGAAATAAAGTATTTATGGTCTGCACAAAAATATACTATGTCAGTCAAAGTACAAGATATCCAACTATAAAGACGTCAGGACTAGGAAACTTACATCGCACTCAACCCACGAACTCGGTTCAATCAATTCCTTGAAAAATTGCTTTGATAGTGGCTTAAATGAATTCTCTCGAACCTTGTTATCGGTATTATCATCTGTGATCCAGCCCATCATTTCTATAAAGATATTAACTGAAACATCATGTGCTACGTTGTACCCGACAATTACTCTGAATAATGACATAGGCACATCCGGGAGAGGATACTTAACCTTTTCAAACGGAAGGTGTACCCTAGAATCCACACTTTTCATCTTTACTTGAGCTGGAGATATATATTTATCAACACCTTTCCTTTTACGAGTAGTTCTTTGAGATTCTTACATAAACAGATAACAAAAAATTACTCGTCAAGAAATATAAAAATATAAACAAATATTATTGATCAATAAATTACTCACCAATGTAACTTCTTCTGTGGTCGTAACAATACCAGAAATGTCGGTCTTTGGGATGTCAGACATGTCGGCCTCTGTATGTGGCATGGTGAGTAAGTCAGACATGTCGGCCTCCGTATGTGGGACATCGGCCACTATAGGTTGGACGTCAGTGTCGGGATTGGTGTCCTAATTCTCGGAGTCTCGTAGTTTGTAATTTATACACATTGTTATGAATAAAATAAGAGTTATTTTATCTGGCATTTACTCATATCCAATAAACAAAGCTCCATGGTTATCGTATGTAAACTTAAGCATGTATATGAGATATACAAGTGGATCATGCCTTAAGTGATAACCTAAATAGGTCTGTAGTATAAGTATTAAGGAGGGTTTCTTGATCCTGGTGACACTACGGATACGGCCCGCTTTGTAGAGGTTTGCAAGTGTTATGAATTACTACAGATGGTTGATCCTGACAATTCATGTAGAGACATGCGAGCGGGGGTGCCTTATACAAAGAGTTTGTATAAGACCGGACCATGAGATAATTCGTCTCTGTATATAACGTCGTTAATACTAGAGACTTACATCTCATCTAAATGACCATATATGACATGATCTCAATCCTGAGTATTTTGGGAACTCCTGCCTTTTAGCGGCGATTCTTTGATTTATGGGTGAGAGTGGCTAGATTGCCAACTCAACATGCCTACCTTTCTAGGGACTTGTCTGATTTTGGAGCTAGAAACTCAGTTACACAAAAGGGAATTCACTCCTTCCCCGAAGCAAAACTAAGTGGATAGATTGTTCTCTTAAAGGCTGATTTCGGGGCTTGAACATAGTGGCCACAACTTCTCTTTAGAAGAGAGGACTCAGTCATAGTAGGACTATGACTTATGTTCATTAGAGGGATTAATGGTACTTAAGGAGTTAGATGTAACTACAGGGGCATAACGGTTATTGGCCCAGCTGTACTTACGAGCGATCTGTGAAGGGTTATCGCACTGTTGATTGGTTAAGATGGACACATAATATATCTGTAGTAATGAGAGTTTAGTTGTCAGTCTTTAGTGGAGTGTCTTGCAGTTAACGAATGGTGGATCTCTTGACTAAAGAGTTTAGTCAGTTATTCACGTACCTTTGGAGCTTCGAGCTACAGGTCCATAAGGTCCCCTTGGTAGCTCAATGGATTCAAGTTAAAGATCAGTTCTTAGTGTTGATTTGAAATGTTCAAATTGACAAGAGGTAATTCGATTATATATGATATTATCTGTGTGATGTATGAGATACATCAGGTGAATTAATGTAAATGAGATTTACATTAAAGACCATGAGATAGAAAAAGAGCTATGATTTATATGTTTCATGAGATGAAATATTAAAACTATAGGTTATAAGTATACTATGGTAAGTTGGTTATCATATATATTTATAATAATATTAATTATTGGATAATTATCTCTTTCTCTCTAATAACCAATTGAGTGGGAGGTTATTGGTGGTTTCATTGTAACCATGAGATAAAAGGAAAAATGTTCCTAAATTTAGTAATGTTTTTTTTTTTTTTAGATTTCTATTCCTGGAAATTACTCACGATGACTATCAAGTAAATTAGATTTTCTAAACGACAACTAAAGAGAGACTAGACGATCGTGGAGTGTTTCTATACGATAGTCACTCAGCTGGCCGATTTGCTAAACGATCGCATAGCGTTTGTTAAATGATTAGGCATCGTCTATACTATAGACCTCTGCCATCTCCCACTTGCTCAGTTATCTACACGATTGTTTCTCTGGTCTCTTCCTCTAACCAAGTCCACACAGAGCCCACACTTCTGGATTCTCACACCGAGAATACCAAGGTAGCCATTGTGGTGGTGTCGTACTCAACTCGACATTGTCAATGTTATTCGAGGCCGTTCGTGGTGTTCGTGTGGAGCCCGCTATGTTCGTGATCTTGGAGATCACGGTGTTAAAGCTCTTTGTCGATCGTGTTGTGTTGCGGTCGTGGTGTACGAGCGTTCGTGTGTTGTCGTCTTGCTGTGAACGAGCATTCGTGATCAAAGGTGTTGAAGATGAGTCTTCAAAGGTATGAATAATCCTATCCCTTGATTTATAAAGCATGCTATAATTTCGTTTGTGTATGGTCGTATGTTTCCGTTTCTTGATTGTAATGGTGTCGTTCATATATGAATGAAATTTGGAACAATAATTCCGTTGCTCATGGAAATCCCCATGCCCGATTTCCTTCAGTCAGTGGGTGATGTTGTGATATAGGGCTCTAGAGGGGGGATAGGAGTAGGTGAAGTGGTGGTATTTTGAGGCTCTACAGAGGGGATGGGAGTATCAGAGGTAGCTACATCAGCGGTATTGGGATCCCGAGATGGGATGAGTGTATCATGGAATCGTCTCCTCGATCACCGTGGAAGCCTTCAATTAGTAAACTAAAATGATGAGTTCACGAACATGTAAAAACTAAATACGTAAAGACATAAAATGATAGTAAATGCAAACCTTGCACATAAACTGCAATAGTGACAAGATGACCGACAATTGTCCTTTCATGTATGTTATTTTTCCTCGATCTTGGATACATGACTATCTAAACTCGATATACGGCCATGCAGGCAGCACCCTCAGAATACTAGTCATCCATAGATCGCTCTCTATGGGAATCCGCAAGATGGACATCAGGTGGGTTCAACTTATCATCATTGCGTACACCCCCCACCACATCATGGAACATATCATCACTATGTGTGTATGTCCCTCCCTCCACCCCTCCACATTCAGCATCCTCGTGCTTAGAATGCACGTGTTCATCCCCTCCCTCCATCCTTCCACATTCATCATTGTTACCTCCACGATGATCATCACCGTCGCTTTCAGAACTACCCCTACTACCACTTTCAGCACTATCATCATTGGCACCTAGATCAAATATAAGTCGTCTGTCCACTGGGGTATCCCAGAACTTCCTCTCAACATCGGTCATGACAAGACCCTCTTTAACCTTTGTCTGCATTAACAACCCAGTAAAATGGTCAGTGTCAATTTAACAACCAAATAAACATATTATGCATAGAGTAAACGTATATTGTTAGACTCGAATATATCTCTCTCGAGTACTTTGAAGGACACTGAGTGGGAGCATGACCATCGTAATATGTGAGGCAAAGTCACCTTGCTCCTTCGCTCTGCAATGTTCCCAGCTATCGATGCTGTTAGGATCTCGTACGTCCATACCTAAATAAAATTTAACATATATTAAGAACAATAGTATTGTTAAATCAAACAACACGATTATTATGTTAAGAAAATTTACCTGAAACGCTTGTGGAAATCCACGCAAAGAGTACTTCATGACTTAATTTTTATTTCCTTTCACCTTCGTCTTGTATAAACTATTCTTATCATTCAATGCAGTCTTTAGGGCATCGAGTGTCCTCTCCCAAATAATGGTACCTCAGTCTAGACTGTTGTAGTACTCTATGTTTTGAACGTCCTTAAAACGTTTAAGGTCCACTACATTTTTTTGCTTGTTCTTTCCCATCAATGCAATCTCCGTGTAGTAGACTAATGTGATCTTCACAGCATCCTCGTCATTTTCAAACTCCAACTCCTTGTATTTTTCTTCTAGTAGATGGACATGTAAGGTGTCCTTTGTCACTCAATTATCGAAATACTTGATTGCAAATTCATATGAGGATTGCTCATTCTGATTAACTCGCGTAGGGGATCGCCACAATCCAGTCAACAACAAAAAATCATCCTTCGAAAAAGTGACGATCTTTCCACCAACAAAGAATGAGATTGAGTCAGCTCTCATGTTCTTCACTTCTCTCAACAACATATGATGGATAATTAGGTTGTTGAACATCATGTTAACGTCTACAAATAGCCCAGAAAATGTTCTCTTGAACATCTCTAACTGCCCTGGAGTAAGCTTCTCCTTCACAGTCTTGTTCGCATTAGCAATGTGGACCAAGCTCGTTACTTGATCGAGAAATCGGTCGACTACAAGTATTCTGAAACATGTTGACATCATAAATCACTCCTACATGAAATAAAGATTCAATCAGTAAACTCCTTCAGGAAAAAAAAATTGTAAAAATCATTTTGTTTAAGTCTCGTTGGTATCATTCACGCTAGTATCGCTCTCTCTGGTATCGCTCTCGCTGATATCGCTCTCTCTAGTTTCACTCTCTCTAATAACTCTCACTAATCTCGCTCACATTTTCTCTTTTTACTCGTCTTCAACCACAGTACACATTGAAAACAAAAAAAAACAAAAAAACCATAGGTTCACAGTATTTCTAAACCCAGAACGACCCACAAAGCCCTATTACCAATCAGTTTAAAATATTTTTAGTTACAGATTGAAAGGTTTACCGATCAGATTCGATTTGTCGCCGGCAGTGGAATCGTTCGCAAGCCCAAATGATGGATTTTAAAATGCAGCGAAACCTACGAAGTCGTTACCGTCCGGAGCTTATGAGCGATACAAAGTTGTTACGCTTGGAAAATTTGGAGAGTTTTTAGTTTTGGTTGGTTTTCAATAAAAGGGTGAGAAGACAAAGAGGTGAGGGCAATTTATGAAATTTGGATGGTGATGATGTCAGGAGAAGGTCAATTGACATTATTTTTTAAAAATGGATCATCCATACAAGTTTTTCGATATTTTTCTCTTTTGCACGCTCCACCAGAATTAATATATAAAATATATTTTTTCACTTAAAACCTAATTTCTTTCCTTTTTCCTATTAAATTCCAATTCTAAAAATTTATTTTCTTCCAAATTTTCCAACTTAATTTCATTTTGATCTTTACTTCATGTTTAAGGGATCAAAATGGTTACTTTTTTAAAATTCAAGAATCAAAATAAACAAAAATTAAAAGTACAATCATCAAAATAAATATTTTGAAAGTAAAAGCCCAAAATGAACCAAGTTAATAAATATAGGGATCAAGAACATTTTAAAAATACAAAAACCTAAAAAAATCGAAGCAAAAAATATAGAGATCAAAGCATTAAATTAATTCGACTGAGTTGACAAATTTTAAAAGAATCTACTAATTTTATATTGTTTTTCTTGATTAGGTGGATTTTAAATTATCCTCCACATTATTCCCAGCTTCTTTTCCCTTACTCTCCTTCATGATTCTAGAGCTTCGAATTTGCTACATAAAATTAATACCCAAGTTAAATTACATTCATGAACATTAGAAACAAAAAATCTAATTAAGAATCCAAGCGATTTTTTTTTAATGTCCATCAAGATCTAAAGAAAAAACCGTTGATACTTGCATAAATTCAATCACATTTGTCCTTTCAAGCCATTGAAAATCTTTAATTAGATTTCAACAACTCATGAGCCTTAAAATTACAAAGCCTAGCCATGGATCAAATTCCTGAATATAATAAGCTGCACGTATATTATAGAACTAAAAATATATCATGATGCATAGAAATATTGAGAAAAACATAGTCCTTCAAACGATCCAGTCAAGGCATAAAAACTGTGGCAACTAATAACCAAAATGGGTTAATCAAATCCCCATAACCAAAAAAACAAACAAGTTCTCTAATTCAAAGATATTTGAAGCAAAACTTCTAAGAAGGATGTAACATTCTCTCTGATAAATAGTGATAGATAAAACTTAAATAACTCAATCTTCATCTTCTTCATCTCCATCTCCTCCAGCAGCCTTCTTCGCAGCAGCCTTCTGGTTCTTTCTCTTCACCCTTCCAGGACGTCCACCTCCAAACGGACTTGTGAGAGAGAAGTCTATGTGCTTCTGGGAGTCAACCCTCACCATGAAAGAAGGAATGTTCACCACCTGCCTTCCAACCCTAAGAGGACCAAGGAAGAGAAATGTGACAGATGAAATTTATAACAACAAATACTTTACTTGGAACTTAGAAGCACTTCTAAGAATAAGCAGTGGAATAAAAAATGCTTAATCATAAATCACAATCACATTGACATTTGACTGTACATTTCTAAAGCCTTTTAAATGTTTCTAGACCATGCACTTGGTGAAAAATCAGAATGACCACTTGAAGTACTTTTGGGTCTTCATTTTTCTAAAAAAAATTATAGTTTATAGTTCGACAACATAAGAGGTGAAGATTCAATCACTCAACCCCCTCCCTTTTCGAGTCCATTTGGATTGATTTAAGAAAAATATTTTTCAAAAAACTCATTTTTATTTAAACACTTTTGATAAAAAAAAAATGATAAAAATACTCTTAAAAAGCTATTTTTAGTGGTCGCCAAACAGTTCAATTTCTTCCAAAATGAAATATTTTTTAAATTAAACACTTGAAATGTACTCCAAACAGGCTCGTCTTACCACGCCAGAACTTTTTGCTATGACAAATCTACTATTATCCAAGCCAAAAACCCTCCCAAACATTAATTAAACATAGAAATAATCACAAAACAAGAATGAAATCATTTAGAAAGCAGCACGACAAATTTCAATTCTCAGAAAATATATATGATCAGTAACAGTTGATCATCAAGCACTGAGAATTTCATAAAATGACGAAAAAGTAAATCAGAATAGTTAATGGAAGAAAAAAATGTTCTTTGTATGAATAAGACAATGAAAGCCACAATACCTTATATGCTTCTGCCTGATGAGCACTCTAGCATGATGGATAGACTTGGCCATACCAGACTTGAACACGAGAGTTTGGAGCCGACGCTCAAGGAAGTTCTCCACAGTAAGGGCCAAGACATAATCAAGCTTGTTCTGACTCTCATCCAAAAGGCCATATCTGTTCATCCTCCTAAGGAGAGCCTCTCCCTCAAAAATCCTACGCGGGTTCTTCTCGTCAAGTGTTAAGAGCATCCGAGCATTGTTTCGGATTCGGCTCAAAGCATATTGAACCCTCCATAACTCCCTCTTACAACGAAGCCCATATTCTCCAACCAATTTCAACTCAGCATCCAGACGCTCCTTCTCATAAGGACGTCGGGGTTTCTTGAATGTCTTCCCGTCTATTTAATGAAAGAACACAAACTTAATTTATCATAGTTTTAAGCATTGTTTTTTAGAAATTCCTCGAACTATGCCATAAACATAAACTTCATACGATGAACAAAATATTTAAAAAAAAAAGTAACAAAAAAAAGAAATTAGAACATGCTCAACGATTCTACAACATACTCCAATGCCACTGATTCTACAACAAGCTCAATGATCCAACGATCGAAACTTACATCAGCAACTCAAAAGGGGTTCTAAAACTAACGTAAACGGAATCAAAGCCTTTGAAATCTTCCAGCTATACCGATGGACAAAGTATGATAATTTATGCGAAACAGGATCGGGGAAGCCGATGAACAGATTACGAACAAGAAAAGCACTAAAGAAACGGAAGTTGGAAAGGATTGACAATGAAGAAGATCATTCGAGGAAAATGTTTGAAAAAAAAGTAATAGATTTATACATACAATTCCTATAGAAGGAGACGTGCACCATGATCTCTTCTCTGCTACGGCTTCACTAACAGAAGGATCTCGAATGGCAGAGAGGAGAAGAGAGGAGAAGAGAAGTATATGAAGCAGAAGAGACTAAGTAGCGGCTAGGGTTTTTACAATCTCGTTCTTTTCTTTTCTTTTCTTTTTCTTTTTTTCTTTTTTCTTTTTTTGTTCTTTTTTAATAAACTTGAGCTGGGCCGTGGGTAGGATGAATTGGGCCGCTTGAGCGGCCTCAGATTTTTTCAAGAGAGTTTTTGGGATATTGGGCTATAAACTATGTTTTTTTAAAAAAGATTATTATAAATTTAACCCATTTTCAAAACTTATTTTAATGAATGTCTAAACTTTTTATATTTTCGTATATAAGATTTAATAGATTTTTGAATGTGGTGGACGGTTGGAGATAAAATGTGGCATTGAGAGAAATTTTTCATATTTACAAAGGACTCTTAATATTGAAGAGAGAAGGCGTATTTATTTGTTGAGATTTTATTCTTTATTTAATTGGATATGGAAAATATATTTATTTGTTGAGATTTTATTCATTTGATTAATTGGAGATAGAAATTGTATTTAATGAAATTTTATTTATTTATGTTTTCACATGTCAACTTTAGGGTGAGCATCGGTTGGGCGGGATTGATTTTCATTGAAAACCGAAACCGAAACCGACCAAATTTGTTTAATCTACGAAAAAAACGATTTCGCCAAATGCTGAAGTAAACCGGTTCAATCGGTTCGACATAATCGACCATCTTTTTCAAAAAAAAATATTATTTATTTATTTTATATTATTATTATTATTATGGTTCCTGTGTTGTTGGGCCTGTTGGGCCGGTTGGGGCTTTGTCTTTTTTTCCCATTATGTGGCTTATAAGACTATAAATTCTACAAAATTCAAAAATTCAATTCTAAAATCCAAAATTCCAACCCAATATTTATAAATCCAAAACTTCTATAAAATGCTAAAATCCAAAATTCCAACCAAATATCAACAAATTTTAAAGTCCTAAAATCCAAAACTTCTAAAAAATTCTAAAATTCAATTCTAAAATCCAAAATTCCAACGATCCAAAGTCCTAAAATGAAAAATCCAAGACTTGTACAAAGTTCTAAAATCCAAAACTTCTACAATCTTGTTGATATTTCTCTATCCATGATCCATGACATGACAGCTTGGAATCATATCCTATAAAATAAAAACTTAAAAGAAGAATTAAAATTAAAAATTCATAATTAAGAACGAAGAATTGAAAATTAAATTAGTACTTGAAACTTCAAATGTAAATCGATCGTTCGAACTCCAAAATTTCAAGACAAAAGGTAATCGAAACCAACATAATTATTTAAAATCTTCCATCTCGTCGACATCTTTTTTTCCATCCGTGACCGCCTAAATCCTATGAAATTATAATCTAAAAATAGGAATTAAAAAATTACAATTATAAAAACAATGTTTCTTCCTCTATCCATACATCCAAAATAAGTCAACTGATTTATACACTCTGTTACTTATTCTAATAATATGAAAAAGAATCACACTTGTGATGACCTATTATATATGATCAAGGCTAGGGAGTTTTTGTTAAACCAATAAGATGGAACTTCAAGTGGCAAACAAAATGGTTCATCCTCCTCATTGCTACAAAATGGCTCTTTGTGTTTTCTTGTGGAAGATTCTAGATTCCGACCACCTGTTGGGAATATTCTAGAACTCGCAGTTCGAAAATTTTGTGTTAAACATTCTATTTATCAATCAGATGTTATTGAGTATTGTATTCAATAAAATTATTGATATTGCATTCTTTTATGAAAATCCAATAAACAAATTCATGGGTATAGTATAAATACTTTAACTTTATGTGGTGACATAAACAGGATCAAGTTATAGTATATAGCTTAAATGGTTTATAAGAATATGGATGAAGTTGGGTATTTCATCCTAGTAACACTATTGGATGCGGCCCTTTTTGTATACTAATACAAATGATGTGATCCACAAATCATTCATGTAAAGACATGTGAGTGAGGGCATCCTATGCAATGAGTTTGCATAAGACTAGACCTCGAAATTGTCACTTTTCTTTATAACGACCGTTTACTGTTAAAACTGACTATTTCAAACTAAAATGACCTAGAATAACACAATCTTAATTCTGAGCTAACTATGAACTCCTGTTTATTTTGGGATTATCCTTTTATCTAAATGGGTGAGAATAGTCCGACGTCACTTCTCATTAAGCCTCCCATTTTGGGGATTAGGCCAGATAGATAGCTGGGGACACAGTTCTGCAGGATGGAATTCACTTCTACCCGACTTAGGGTTAGCAGATAGGTTGTTCTCTTAAATGCTGATGCCTAGTCTTGAACAACGGAGCCCCGCCCTCTCTTGGTAGAGAGGGATATTGTAACGACCCGACCCCTTAGGACTTAGATTAGATCGTTACTAAAATAAATGCATGCATAAAATTTAAAACGACGCTCAGTTATGTTGAAATAAATGTTAATTAAACAAGAGAAGATCAAAAGACATTTATTAAATGCAATTATTAAAAAAAATAATAGGGTACCCATAATTCGTAAAGACTATTAAAAGTATATAAAAGAAATAATCCTTAATAATAAGTTTAAGACAGTAAAACTAAACATTAAGGAAAAAAAATAAGGACTCTAAATGTCATGATGCGGAAGCATAAAAACTAGTCCCAGTGCCACGATCATGAATTCCGCTGCACCATCGCTGAAACATCAACATAAATGTCATGTCGGCGGCAGTGCATCTTACCCTTACCTGAAACATCAACATAAGAAAGAATGAGCATAAAATACTCAGTAAGTAATCCCACCACTAGTGTCAGGTTAGGCATCTATGTCATCTAGATACCCATCTATGGCACATAAACATATAGAACAAACATGAGACTGAATCCTATCCTATTGTAGTTAAGTATGCACACAAAACTAGTGAACCCCGAAGGGAACACAAAACTGGTGAATCCCGAAGGAAACACAAACTAGTGAATCCCGAAGGAAACACAAACTGGTGAGCATCTAACATGAAAATCCTTGATACCATGGCTCCATCACATACACATGATTATTAACAACATATCATACTACATTCAGGTATACCTTACATCATAATTCCACAGCATGCAAGTATGCCTCAATACCAGCAGATTAGATATCAACATATGAAAACACATACCATCACATACTAACGATCAAGTGCCTAGGTTTATCTTTAAACAAAATAGAACTCGTGCCAGAACATACTTGATTCATGTCATACTATCAGTCAACATGCTAATATTTACCATAACATACACTTATCACACGAGCATACAAATAAAACCTGGCCCGTGGGCAGTTCCAATAATAAGATTACTTACCTTAATCGAAATTCCACAAATAAACTCCAACAACCAAATGATGACCGCGATTTGAAGTAACGACCCTACCATATGAATACAACCATAAAATTTCAGTCCAATAATAATTGCAACACCTCATAATCAAAACCATAATACCCCAAAAGCTTACCCAAGGAACTTGATTAACAACCACTCCAAAATCTCCTTCCAACAGATTTTAACTCCCAATGGACGATAGCTTGGAACCTTAAAGATACAAGGGTTAAGTCAACTTAATTCAGTAATCAAATCGTGCCCACAAACCAACAATAAGGACCATAACTCTTACCAAAACTCTTGTCGAACGATCTTGAATCCGCTGGATAGTCGCTGCTGTAATTTCCCAAGCTCAAATCTAAAATAAAGATAATGTGACTAATTTAATCTTTAATCCAAGTTAGTGGACATTAGTGAAATTGATGTTTTATTAATTTAATATTAAGATATTAAATTAATATTCTTTTAATTAAAAATTTTAATTAAAATCAAAATTAGTTTTATTTAAATTAATTATTTTGAATTAGTTTTTATAAAAATAATTTAAAATAAAATGATTTTATGTCAAATCAATTTTAAGTTAGTAGATTTTTTCAATTTAGGAAAAACCCACTAACAACATTATAATGGAATTTCACCAAATTCTAATTAATTTTTGCAATTATCACCAAGTAGGTGGTGTCATTCATGCAGCCCTATTATCATGCATGATTTCAGTATATATATACATGCTTCATGTAGAGAAATGAGATAGATTTATTGGAAAATTATTTAGGGAAATATAGTGGTTTTGAAACTATTTAGAAATCTATGGTTCTTTTGGAGATTTCGAGGTGGGGATCTGGTTTAAAATATTTTTTCGAGGGTTTAACCCTCGGCCTGTCGAAAACTAAGGAAGAGATCGAGACTTTGACCCTCAACCTGAGAAGAGGACGAGCATTCAACCCTCAACCTGTCAAAAATTAAAGAAGAGATCGAGGGTTTGACCTTCGACCTAAACGGAATTGAGAAGATGATGAGGGTTCAACCCTCGACCTGTCGAAAACTAAATAAAATCTATAAGGGAAGATGAGAAAATTTGAAAGAGGTCGAATCCTCGACCTCTTGAAAATTATAGAACAAACCCTCGTCCTAAAGGAAATTAAAGAATCGTTTAGTAATTATATATACGATCGCACACAATCGTTTAGTAAAATTACTATGCGATCGTTTAGTAATTCATTATGAACGTAACAATAAGTGCAAACTTCCAGAAAGAATAAGTGAACGATGAATAACTTCTTTATTAGAAGCTAAACGATCGTTTACAATCTCTCCATGATCGCTCAGTATGACTAAACGATCGCTTACTAAATCCTCTGCGATCGGCCACAAACTCCTACACGATTGCCTAGTGGAAGAGACGATGAACGGCACGCTGCGATGGCCTCTCTGCGACAGCTCTCTTTCCTTACTACACGATCGCCTACAAACTCCCAAACGATCGCTTAGCTATTACAATTAGACGATTGCCTTCTCAAAACCTATACGATCGCCTACCTTTTACTATACGATCGTATACCAAATGTTACACGATCGCTAAGCTTTACTACACGATCGCATAGTGGAAGTACACGATAAGGGCTCGCTGCAATGGCCTCTCGAGAGCTCTCTTTCCCTACTACATGATCTCTCACAACTCCTACACGATCGCTTAGCTAATACAATTAGACGATCGCCTTCTCAAAACCTATACGATCACCTACCTTTTACTATACGATCGTATACCAAATGCTACACGATCGCTAAGCTTTACTACATGATCGCCTAGTGAAAGTACACGATGATGGCACACTGCGATGGCTTCTCGAGAGCTCTCTTTCCTCACTACACGATCTCCCACAAACTTCTACACGATCGCTTAGTTATTACAATTAAACGATCACCTTCTCAAAACCTATACGATCGCCTACCTTTTACTATTCGATCGTATACTAAATTCTACATGATCGCTAAACTTTACTACACGATCGCATAGTGGAAGTACATGATGAGGACATGCTGCGATGGTCTCTTGAGAGCTCTCTTTCCCTACTACATGATCTCCCACAAACTTCTACACGATCGCTTAGCTATTACAATAAGACGATCGCCTTCTCAAAACCTATATGATCATCTACCTTTTACTATATGATCATATACCAATTCTACATGATCGCTAAGCTTTACTACACGATTGCCTAGTTGAAGTATACGATGAGGGCACGCTGCGATGGCCTCTCGATAGCTCTCTTTCCCTACGACACGATCGCCCACAAACTCCTACACGATCACTTAGCTAGTACAATTAGATGATTGCCTTCTCAAAACCTATATGATCAGCTACTACACGATCACTAAGCTTTACTACACGATCGCATAGTGGAAATACACGATGAGGGCATGCTGCGATGACCTCTTGAAAGCTCTCTTTCCCTACTACACGATCGCCCACAAACTTCTATACGATCGCTTAGCTATTACAATTAGATGATCACCTTCTCAAAATCTATACGATCGCCTACCTTTTACTATACGATCGTATACCAAATTCTACACGATCGCTAAGTTTTACTACACGATCGCATAGTGGAAGTACATGATAAGGGCATGCTGCGACGACTTCTCGAGACTCTTTTTCCTCACTACACGATTGTATACTAAATACTACACGATTGCATAGCTAAGAATCCGAATCTCTGCAGAGCGCATCAGAGTGATTTGAATCGTCGACCTCCTTTAAAATGAATCTAAATCTCTGCAGCACGTCAGTGTCTCGTCCCATCCCACACTGCTTTCCCAAACCATGAGGTCGAGTTTTGAAAACTCGATCATTTAGTTTATAACCCCACCGTCTCTTCTCATTTTCTCACACTGCTTTCGTTCCCTCATTCTCCTCACTGCATTCGTTCCTCACTGCCTTTCAACCTTTAAGATTAGCCTCTCATTTTCTCCTCACTACCTTCGTTCTCTCATTCTCACTACCTTCAGCAAATCTTCTTCTTCTTCCACATTCGTCCATTAAATTGTGAGATTTATACCTTTTACTATACAGAAGTTCATTTTTTTAAAAAAAAACTATACATTTTATTCCTATTCTTATACTATTATATTTTTTTTTATAGTTTTTGTTGTTGTTTCGGAAATAAAGAACAAAAAAGATATGTTAAATTTGTTAGTTTACTATTTATTTATTACTAGTTTTATTATATTTAGTAGATCTATCATGTTGAATTCAATAATATTTACATATTGATGTTAGTAGTTCTTTCTCTATTAGTGTTAATCTTAGTAGTTGTTATTAGTGTTAATCTTATGGTTGGGATGTTATACCAACATGTTAATCTTATTTATATTTTGTTTTTTTTTTTTGTTTATATTTAAGTATAGTTTATTGTAAGAAATATACTTAAATAAAGTATAGTTTAAAATAGTTGATTTTCTTATGATATTTGAGTTTTCTAGTATTAACTTTGAAAATATAGTTTTAAATAGTTTTAAAAAGTTTAATTTAATTTAATTTTTTATTCTGTATTAAATTTGAAAAAATAGTTTTAAAAAGTTTACCTCATTGTAATGTTTAAAAAGTTGATGTTTATAGCTTAAAAACTTTAATATTTTTAGTTTAATACAAAATTATTATGATTTTTTTAAATATATTTCTTATGATATTTGATTTTTCTAGTATTAATTTTGAAAATAAAGTTTAAAATAGTTTGAAAAAGTTTAATTTAATTTAATTTTTTATTTTGTATTAAATTTGAAAAAATAGTTTAAAAAAGTTTACCTCATTGTAATTTGAAAAGTTTAATTTGTTGTTATGTTTAAAAATAGTTATAAAAAGTTTAATTTATTGTTATGTTTAAAAAGTTGATGTTCATAAAACTTAAAAAGTTGATGTTTATAAATTAAAAAGTTTAATATTTTTAGTTTAATACAAAATTATTGTGATTTTTTAATATACTTCTTATAAAAAGTATAATACAAAATTATTGTGATTTTTTAAAAAATTTTAATATTTTTAGTTTAATACAAAGTTTAATATTTTTTTACCCATAAACTTCTTATATTTTCTATATATATTTCTTATTGTGATTTTTATTGTGGTTTGTTTTTGTTTAAGTTTGATAATTAGTAGAACAATTAGTAATGTATTGTTTGTCTTCTTTTTTTTTTTAGAAAATGGCGGGCAAATGCTTGGGATTTTTGTTGTTTACAAATGGTAATATGATTGATGGTATTGGTGGAGTTGACTATGACCAACCACTAAGTGGGAGTTTTAGCATAAATGTGAACAGTGGAATTATATTTGAACAATTCATTGAAATGGTTGGGATGTCACTTAGTGTAGATATGAGAACAAATCAAATAGAAATAATATATAGACATCCTAACCTAGAACCATCAGGATCAATAAGGTTTATGTCATTCCCTATTTCGAATGCACAAGCTATGAACTTGATGTTCTCAATCAATGTCACTACTGAATTTAGTGCATTTGTATGTAAATATAAATAGGATAGGGGTGGATATAAATTTGAATACATCATTTAGTCGATCCAACTGAATGTATTGATCCTGATCCGAAGTCAGCTGCATCGCCATGTGATAATGAAGATATGACAGCTAACAACCTGTATAGAGACTTCAGAACTGAAACGGATGATGAATTTGAAGAGTTGGATTTCGATGATCGTGAACATGAGTTACTTTCAGATACATTCAACGATTTGGATATGAATGTACTGGATAGCATTCAAGAACATGACCCAATTATAACCCCTGTGGACATTGACAATACTCAATTGTATAAAGGGATGATTTGTCAAGACAAAAAAAAATGCTACAACACGCAGTCAAATGTTTTGCAATAAGATGTCATGCACCATATGAGGTTGTTGAATCGACACCGACGATTTGGACAATTCGGTGTAAGAAGTGGGAGGAAGGTTGCAAGTGGAGACTTCGTGCAATAAAGAAAAAATCACATGACTTATTCGAGATCACTAAGTACGGTGAGCAGCATACATGTTTTTATTCAGAACTGAGTCAAAGTCATGTGCAATTGGATTCATCAATGATTGCATTAGAGTTCTGTGAAGCCGTAAGAGAAAAACCATCTATCAGTGTGGCACAACTGCAGTCCGATATCAAATCAAATTTTGGATATCATGTTCCTTACCATAGGGTATGGGAGGGCAAAAGAAAAGTGTTGGCTAAAGTGTTTGATGATTGGGATGAGTCTTATAAATTATTACTCAGGTGGTTGTATATGGTTAAGCAGACCAATCCCAGAACACGTGTAGAGTGGAGAGTGAAAGAAACGCTTACTGAAGGCCATGTTATCCTAACTTCTGCATTTTGGGCATTTAGTCCTTGTATAGAAGCTTTTAATAAATGTCGGTCGATAATTCAGATAGATGGTACACATTTGTACGACAAATATCGAGAAAAATTGCTGATTGCTACATCAGTTGACTCGAACGGCCATCTTCTTCCACTTGTATTTCCATTGCTGATGAAGAGTCCGCAAACTCATAGGGATAGTTCCTGAAACACCTGAGAGAAATTGTAACACACGAAGAGGTGTGTTTAATTTCAAATTGACATGCTGGCAAAATCGCAGCAGTGAACAATCCAGCAAATGGTTGAACGGGACCAAAATGTCACCATCGTTTCTGTTTATGACATATCGTCAGCAACTTTAATAAAAAGTACATATTTAATACATTGAAAAATTATGTTTATCGTGTCGGGTGTCAGTTTCAAATTCGAAGTTCAATAAAGCAATTGAAGATAACAAAGGAATAAATTGGAGCTATCTGAGTGTTTTTGACAACATTAGTTTAGAGGAATGGACTCAAGCACATGATGGAGGATTTTAGATATGGGTGGATGACGACAAATCTATCAGAGTGCATAAATGGAGTCCTCAAAGGAGCTCGAATGTTGCCTATAAATGCTCTTTCTCAGATAACATTCTTCAAATGCGTGAATTATTTCGAGAAAAGAAGAGAAGAAATAAGAGATGCATTAGAGCGTCAAGATAAATACACTCGGTAATATTATTTTTATATATATATATATTTATATGTTATTAACAATTTATTTCAAGCATATTTTATAATACTAAGTGGAGTAAAAATCCAGGTACGCACACGAGAAAATAAATAAATGAGCTGCAAGATCTAGTAAACATGAAGTACAATCATACGATCGGTATGAAGGTGTGTTTCATGTGAAGATCGGACGTTATAGTCATGTGGCAAATATTCAGCATTCCATGCTCGTATTTTATGACCGTTTGCTCATATTTTAACATGAACTACAAAGACTTTATTGATGACTACTATAAATTGTCAATGTATGTTGAATGTTACTCTCATCAATTTCAACCTGTACCGCATGAAGATTACTAGATCACGCACCCTAATATACCCGTCTTACATCCTGATCCATCGTTGTTGAGAAAACCTAGTAGACCAAAAAATTCACGTTATCACAACGAGATGAATTGGACAGAACCAGTCACTCGACAACGATGTGGATTTTGTAATCAGTTAGGCCATAATCGAAGGAAGTGTTCTTCGTTACTAAGACGGGCTCCAGATAGTTAGGGATTAAAAAATAAATATTTATTATATATTCATTTTATTGTATATTCAATTTTTTATTATAATTTATTGTATATTCAATTTTTTATTGTAATCTATAAAGTTATACATTATTCTTTTAATTGAGAAATAAATAATCTTTTTATCATATATATTTAATTAAGTGTAGATACTTTTATTGTATATTCAATTTTTTTTATTATAATTTATAAAGTTGTACATTATTTTTTTAATTAAGTTGTACATTATTATTTTAATTAAGTTGTACATTATTCTTTTAATTAAGTTGTACATTATTATTTTAATTAAGTTGTACATTATTATTTTAATTAAGTTGTACATTATTTAATTGAGAAATAAATAATCTTTTTATCATGTATATTTAATTAAGTGTAGATACTTTTATTATATATTCAATTTTTTTTTTATTATAATTTATAAAGTCGTACATTATTCTTTTAATTAAGTTGTACATTATTTAATTAAGTTAATTAAGTTGTACATTATTCTTCTAATTAAGAAATAAATATTTTTTTTAAATTGAGAAATAAATATTTTTTTTTCCTTTCAGATCATGGCTTTAAACCCAGGACCTGTTGATCCCGATGTTTTGTACGACCAATTCATTCATCGATCATATGTACTATGACGAGATCGTACTACTGGAAAAATATCTTGCAGGCGTCGAGAGGCAGTTCTCCAACGCACTATCCCACTCCACCCTCGAATACTGCCGCTACTGCGCACATCTGGATTCTATGGGTTGCCCGATTGGGATTTATTCAATTGGACTGGCATCTGATCACAGCCTTGGTCGAGAGATGGAGGCCTGAGACGCATACATTTCATATGTCTGTTGGAGAGTGCACTATCATTCTACAAGACATAGAAGTGTTGTTGGGGTTACCTGTTGATGGTGAGCCGGTCACCGGAGTGATGTACGATGACTGGTCATAAGTTTGTCAACTGTACCTCAGTGTGACCCCACCTGCCGACAAAATTAAAGGATCGAGGTTAAGTTTGATATGGGAACACAATTCCGTGAGCTCACAGATGATGTAGACGAGGAAATCATCATAAAATATGCGCGAGCATATATACTACAAATGATGGGTGGAAGTCTGTTTTCCGACAAATCAAGTCATTTTATTTACTTAATGTTCCTGCCACTATTAGCTAACCTCTATGATGCGGGACGGTATTCGTGGGGTAGACCATGTTTAGCATGGTTGTATAGACAACTATGCAAAGCAATAAGACCTGAGGTTCGAGAGATAGTTAGGCCTCTCATACTTTTGCAATTATAGGCTTGGGAGCGATTTCCAATAATGGCTCCACAGCTACAACATGTTAATGACGCTCAGTTAGCTGGACGAGCCTACGGTTCTCGGTATGTTATTTTAATTCAATTTTATTTTTATATCATTGATCTATTAATTTAGATTCTAAATTATCAATTTAAAAATTTAGGTGGAGAGACAAATTTTGTATGACTAGGACAGCCACACATGTAGTCAGCAGTACTGATACATGTTTGATCTGCTTCAACCTGATCAGGTACATTACACTGAATCTAATTGATTATTTTATACACATTTTTATTGTATTTATCTTTAATGTTCTCCAATATAATATTTTATTTTATCTAATCAGGTTATTTGGGAGTCGTACAAAATTATTAGCATACTTTGCCCAATTTCTGTATGAATGGTCAAAACATATGGCGGATGATGAGTTATCTCATATGTTTTCACATTGGTGAGTGGCATCTTCCTGACAGGGTAATGAGACAATTCGATTTTTAGCAGGATGTCCCATCGCCTTGTAATACTGAACCCCTACTGCATGATATCGACTTAAGAACTGTAAATTGGTCCGAAAAAGTTGCACATTTGGTAGTGCGATGACACTATTGTGCAAGGTTTATTGCAGTGGGGGTTTCTATTGAACAGTTTGACAGGGATGTCATTCAAGACTACATTAATTGGTATAATAATATCACAAGGTGCTACATCACTCGTCCAGGAACAGCTGTGGGTCATCTGGTAAATGAATGAATATTATCTAATTATTTTTAATTTAAATTTATTTTAAATATTATCTAATTATTTTATAATTCACAGAGATCGAACAACCGTAGACTCCGTGAAGTTGCGAATGATTCGAACCAGGTTCTTGCTATATGTAGTGACAACCAAAGCTATATGGAGGAAATTTATTATATGTACGATATACCTATGTTCCTCCACCAGCTCCTAGACGTAGAGGACCTGTTCGGGAAGAGGATGAGTTTGATGAGTTTGCACATAATGTGGAAGAGTTGCCCCCTATGATGCAGACGCAGAGTCAAACTGATTATGTTAGTCCGATGATGATGATGTCAGCATTTGGTTCAGGACATTATGACTCAGAGGCTGGTCCTTCGTCTTCATACGTGCATGGACATGGTCGGGGTCGTGGAGAGCATAATGAATATTTATATTATGAAGCGCCTGCAGAGGTACCAGAGCAACATCAAGAAGAACCCGAGCAACCTCAAATTCGAAGTCGACGACGACAACCAGCTCGAAATCGACGATGTCCGCCTTGTGGGACACATTGATTTTTGTAATTATTTTTATATAAATGAGATATTTAATTTACACTTTTTTATTTTTATGAGATATTATTTTTTTTAATTTATTCTTTTTAGAGTTTAAATAAAATAATAAAATAATTATTTTTAGAAATTATTTTTATAAAATGAAAATTAAAAAAAAGAAAGAAAGAAAAAGAATTCAAATTCAAAATTAAAAAGAAAAAAAAATAAAGGAAGGTCAAGTCAAAACCGATCTATTAAAAAAAAGAACAATATTTTTCTAAATAGTTTCAAAAGTACAATATTTTTATAAATAGTTTTTAAAACTACCATATTATTTTAATTTACCTCATAATAACTAAGGTTTTTAATTTTATTTTATTTAATACATGGAGAATAATGGTGAGATTACATAATAAACAAACGAATATTCCGAAGCTGCTTCAAATGGAGATGGCTAAGTTTCAAAATCCAGACCGGCTCAGAGAATCACTGGCGCTATTTAGCCCTTCGTTTCGCCAACAAAGAAGTCATCTTTGACGATTTCCCATTCCTTCTTTGCCGAGCCGCCTCTCTTCGCCATTCGAAGTACTACCTCTGCCTTCCCTTTCGAGAACATACCCAGGCACCCTCCTTTTTCAGTTTGTTCCGGTTGATTGACCGAGAAGGATTTAGTTTGGTTTTCATTTTTTTTTTCTTTTTTAAAATTTCCTAAATTTTCCCTTGATTTAATACTTTATCTAATTTCAAAATTTGCTCCAATCCACACAAAATCTATGAAGAAAAGTTTGGGTGACAAATATGGGCTTTTTAACTTTAAATATATTATTCAAATAAATTTATAAAATAAATAAATAAATTATTAATTATTTTAATATAATTTACCCAACTTATTATTATTGTTGTTATTACTATTAGTATTATTATCAAGAATAATATTTCAATTAATTTAATCAAATCTATTTCTCTAAAATGATAATATTTTTTTGTAAAGCTATTGTATTAATACGTGGAGTGAGGGAATCAAATCTCTGACATCGAGATTAATAGTAAAAATATTATGTCAGTTGAATTATGCTCACGTTGGCAAAATAATAAAATTTAATCTTTCATCTATTAACGTATTTTGTTTACACGTTTTTTGAGTATTTATTTTATATTTATTTAAATATAATAAATTGATAGATTATATTCTAAATTTATTATTATTGGTTAAAATAACATTGAGACAATAATATAAGCACAATAACCTATATAAAAAATGGAGAACACAGTAAAAATAAATGGTTACACTCAAATTGCTAGTTATTAATTGAAGTGTGTGACATCTCATTAAAAATAAATAAATAAATAAACAAAAGTGTGTAAAATATGATCAACAATAAATCTAAAGTATCTATCGGAATGGAATATAAATGAAAGTGAAATGGTCCAACATTTATTTCTTTAACTTTAATATACCTTTTTTTCTTTGGTTTTGATGTTTCCAACCTTAATGGGCAAGTAGTGCTACTCATATCATTTCCAAAGAACAAAAAATCACTTTGATGTGTCTAAACTTTCATATTGAAGTGTTACCTAATCTTTGAATTTCAATTTGTTATGAATCTATTCGTATACTTCTATTTAGTTTTTTGAAATGTTATAATATATGTATAGATTAGTAGGTGCATCCGAATATCCCGATTAGTACCCTTATCATATCTCAACTTCGATTTCATTCATATAAATGATCAAGTATAAAGAGGACTATCAGATAGCTCAAAAGAAGGATTCAAGGAAGGGTGGTGGAATAAAAGCCATAAAAGGGATTGAAATTAAGGTAACTTACATAAAAGCAACCACAGCTAAAAAAGAGATATCATTATTGGACTATATACTTTAAACTTTATTATAATTTAGTCTATGAACTTTAATAAGTATCACTATACTTCACCGTTTGCAATGATTGTAATCCTTGTTATATTTTATAGTTTGCAACAATCATAATCCTTATCGTCGAAAAATACTATTAAGATTTTATGAAATTCTTTACATATGTAGATTATTAAATTGATTAAGGATAAAATATATTTATATAATACAAGTACTAGAGTATTATATAGTCAAATTTTTCCATTTAAATTTGATGAAAATTTTCAAGATAAAAGCTAAATTCTTAATTTGAAAGTATAAAGACTGGACTAAATCATATAAATAGGAGCTCATAAATCAAATTGTTAATTATATGAAAATTGAGCAACAAAAGAGTGACTTTTAACACACACACAAAAAAAAAAAAAAAAAAAAAAATCATATATATTTTCAATAACCAAATCTAACTATGATTATAACTTTAATGACTATGACAATTCTAAATTTAGTATAGAGAGAAATTAAAATCCATGAATAACAATTTGAAACCAGCAATGAATTTAGAAAATAAAAAATAAAAAATAAAAATAAAAATGAATGTTAACTATTTTTAATTTAAAAATGAATGTGATGTTGGTTTTTTTTTTTTTATGTCCTAAAACTCGTGGTTTGTAAACAATAAACTCATTCTGTAAATCAATAAAGTTGTTATTGAAGTTTGATTCAATAAAGTTGTATTGAATATATGAATTGCTTATTTCGTTTTAGAAATAAATCCAATAAACTAAAAGATCCATGACTATTACATGAGTACTTGAACTTTATATGGAGACATAAGAGTGGATCAGGTTCGAGTAAATAGTCTAAATGATCTATAGTATATGAATAAGGTTGGGTGCCTTATTATGGTAACACTATCGGATGCGGCCCACTCTGTAGTTGTTACAAGGAGTTGTAAAGTGCTATAGACGAAGTGATCCTGATTCGTACATGTAGTGACATGAGGAGTGGGGGTGTCCTGTGCAATGAGTTTGCGCAAGATCGAACCAAGAAATAAGCTTTACTTTATAGCTTTTACTGTTTAAGACTGACTATTTCAAAACGATGACCTAGGTAACTTGACCTTAATCCTGAGCTAACTATGAACTCCTATTTATTCGGGATTATTCTTAGATTTGCATAGGTGAGGGTTGGCTCAACAGCACCGACTCAATAAGCCTCCCATTTCAGGGGTAAGACCAGGTAGATAGCTGGGGACATAGGGTGCAAGATGGAATTCACTCCTACCCGCTTTTCAGGATAGTAGAGAGGTTGTTCCCTTAAGTTTGACTCTGGGTCTTGAACAAGGGGCCCCACCCTCTCATTGGCTCGAGAGGGACTCGGTTTGATGATCGGATCACAAACCAATTGTTCATTAGAGGATCAATGGGATTTAAGGAACAAGAGGTAATCTCGAGGGTAAAACAGCATTTTGACCCAACCGTTATTGAACAACTTGTGAAGGTTAACTCACTAATCATGGTTATATCGAGTAGACAAATATATCTATAGTGAGGGGACACAATATATCTATAGTGGGGGGTCACAATTGCACATATCTATGTGAGGGGAGGCTGGGGGAGTGCAACTATGGACTTTAGTGCAGTGACTCAGTTGTTAATGAATGAGGGGTTAATTCGGTGTAAAGAGTTTAGCCAATTAATCTTGGATAATTGGAGCTCATGTCCATTAGGTCCACCTACTAGCCCACAAACGGATTATCCTTAGAGTAGCATGATAAGTTGATTTGAATCGTTCAAATACGAATTAAGAGAATTAGTAATTATATATGATATAATTACACATTTAATTTTGAAATTAAACGAAATTGGAGAATTGGTTAATATTTAAATATGATTTAAATATTAAATTCATGAATAGGGATTCATGATAGTGGAATTGATGATTAATTAATTTTATATTTGATATTAAATTAATTTAAATTAATTAAATTGTCTAATTAATTATTAATTATTAATTTTAATAGAAAAATTAATTATTGAATTAATTTTTGTGAAATTAATAAAAAAAACTCAATTTTAATTAAAGAATTAAAATTTAATAGTTAATTTTAATTTTAATTTTGGAAAAGTTTCAAAATTGAAATAAAAATTGAAAAAGTGGAAAAGTGGGAATTTCCCACTTCTTCAACCTAGCAGCTCATTCATGGTTCCACTATATTTACAGCTCAAATTCTCAAGCTTGAGCTGGAACTCATGCAGAAGGCTTATTGCTTGAATGTCATGCAATATAAACTTCAATTCTGAAGTGGAATTCGGTGATGCATTGAAGAGATTTTTGTTGAAAAATCTATTTGAAGAAAGTCTTCATTCTGTTGAAAACCAGAAAACCTTTCTCCCTCATTTCCCTAATTCAAGCTTATTTTGAGTCTCACAACTCAATCTAAGGCACAAAGAGAATAGGAGGGAAGACCTCGTGGTGGTTCACAACAAGAAAAGAGGAGATTGCAAGCTGAAAGATCGTGATTCAAGAGGTAGTTCAAAAGGATAATGTTGACAACTTTGTTTTTAGTTTATGAACTGCTGAGTTTGAAGCCAAAATTAATGAATTAGATCCTGTTTTTCTTCCATTGCTTGCTTCCTTAATCCAACGTTTTTAAATTTAAATAAACAATGAATTTAGGGGAAAAAAATAAATATAGCCATTTAAAATATTTTAAAATTTAAAACGAAAAAACTATTAGAAAAAAATTAGCCCAATTTGAGTAGTTGTGCAATTCCGTTTGGTGAGATAGGGAAGTTTGGCGAGGGAATCATCAGCGCCGCTTGTCGATTTGCAGCCACCTCTTATTGATTTGCTTCCATCTTATGTTGCAGTCACTGTTTTTTTTGCTGTTTGGTTCTGGTAGTAGTTGTCTTCACTGTATGTTAATTTTTTTTCCCCTTTATTAATGATCTTTTTTTTTTTTTAAAGTTCTTTATTAATGATCTTTTAATTGTTGGGTATGTGCACTTTCAATATCAATAACTAGGGGTTCATAGATTAGATTGAAAGAGTTTTTAGATATAACTAAATTGTTCGGGTTGTAAATTTCTTCAACCCAAATAATCTTTATTAAAAAATAAACACAACCTAATAGTTGTTGATTCGGATTAATCGGGTCATTTATTTAAAAAAATTTTCTAAAAATAAGCAAAACGTAAATATGTAAAAATCTAATTTAATTATTTTTATATATTGAATTAAGATTAACTACTCAATTTTAATTTATATATTAAAAAGTTTCTACTTTTAAGAGTTGTTGAAGAATAAATTATTCAAAAAATATTGGAATTAAATAAAATTAAATCAATATGTATAGATAATTGTGTTATAAGTAACAAAAAAAAAATATTTTTTAAAGTTAATAATAAATTCGGGTTGGTTCGGATTATATTAGGTGAACCCATGATCCCATGAACCAACCCAACCCATAAAATTTTTATTTATTTGAACCCAACCCAAACCAAACGGGTTGGATTGGGTTGATCGATTTTTTTGGTAATCTAATTTTTTGAACACCCCTATCAATAACCCCACACACATAAACCTTTCAAGAACAAGCCATGAAATTAAAATTGTGAACTGAAACTACAGATATTGTTATAGAATAAGAGTCACATGATGCATTATCTTGGCTTTAGATTTGCATCTATGGATAAGTTATTTATTTAGTTTGTGTTACTTCTTGTGAATAAATTGTTGTTTTTTTCTTTAGTGCACTACTACTCATTTTTAAACTATCGTGGATTTAACTTTATTAAAACACATTCATAGGTTGCATAACATTTGAATGTGAGATTTTGGTTTTATGCTATTTAGGCACAATAAAAATTTAATTTTGTTCTACATCTTTTTTTCAAGTGCTATTATTGAATAGTTATTTTTTCTATAACTTTTGACAGATTTTATTGCATATGCTCGATATAGATGAATCTTTGGATGAGAACAAGAATATGAATTGGGTGTAAACAAGTTTATAGAATTTGTTTTAAGTCATGCAGATGATCCATCTAGAATTCGTTGTCCATGCTTAAAATGTGGAAATATTGATACGTATGATGGAAAGGAAATTAAAAACCATTTAATTATAAATGGAATAGACCTGAGTTATTCTACATGGTTTTGGCATTGTGGAGAGCTTCCAAAAAAGTCATATGAGAATACCAAAAAGAATCTAAATACCTGCCAAGAGTATGTAGTTAATGAGACAATTGAGATGGTGCAGGAAGCAGATAAAGATTTTTCTCAATCTACAAAGAGTTTTGAAACTTTAGTTGACAATGCTAAGAAACCTCTATATAACACAATTGTAAAACTTTTACTAAGTTATCAACACTAGCGAAGTTGTATAACTTAAAAGTTCAATATGAGTGGAGTAATATAAGTTTCTCATAGTTGTCGAGTCTTGTAAATGAGATGCTACCAAAAAATAATGCACTTCCTCGATCAATGTATGATGCAAAGAACATTTTATGTGCATTAGGGATGGAATATGAGAAGATTCATGCATGTCCTAATAATTGTTGTCTATACAAAAAAGAATATTTGAATATGAATAAATTTCCTATGTGTGGAGAGTCAAGATGGAAACATCGTAAAAATTCAAACGAAGAGAAAATTAGGGTTCCTGCCAAAGTCGTATGGTACTTTCCTCTAATTCCTTGTTTCAAACGAATGTTTAGGAACAAGGAATATGCCAAGAGATTAACTTGGCATGTTGATGAAAAATAAAATGATGGATTATTACGTCATTCGGCTTATTCGCCTTCGTGGAAATTAATTGATTATTTATGACCTGAGTTTGGTAGCGAATCTCAAAATCTTCGTCTTACTATATCCACAGATGGAATGAATCCACATAGCAACATGAGTAGTAAGTATAGTTGTTGGCCAGTGATAATGGTAATATAGTAAATTTTTCCTCGTGGTTATGTATGAGAAGAAAGTTTATGACGTTAAGTTTGTTGATATCTGAACCAAAGCAACTTAGGGAATGACGTCGATGTATTTTTTTACTCCACTAATTGATGATTTGATATTGCTTTAGGGGGAAGGAGTTGAATGTTTTAATGCATATCGCAAAGAGATATTTACCTTTAAAGATAATTCTATTGTGGACCACGAATGATTTTTTTTGCTTATGGAAATTTGAATGGTTGTTGCACAAATGGTTATTTAAAATTGTCTTATCCTAGACATAGAAGATCCTTGGATCAATATCATCCATACAAAAATAAAGAGTGTACAACGAATTTCAAGAATTCGGAATTGCACCTCAACCAAGTAACGGTGAAGAAATTTTCAACCATACAAGTGATATTATGTATCAAAAGGGAAAAAAAAAATTTGACACCAGATTCAATTAAGAAAAACTCCAAAAAATGTTGGAGTAAAATGTCAATATTTTGTTTATCTTGAATATTGGAAAAAAATTTATATGAGACATTGTTTAGATGTAATGCATATTACAAAAAATGTGTATGAATATTATTGGCACATTGCTTGATATGTCTGGAAAAACTAAAGATGAATTAACAACAAGATGGGATTTAGTTGATTTAAAGATTCGACCAAAACTAGCACCAAAAGTTGGACAAGAGAGCACTTATTATTGGAAATGTCCAAAAACTAATAGTTTGTAAACATTAAACATATTCTATTCACAATAAAAATATTACTGAGATTTATTTACATAAAGGTGTTATTGAATTGTATTCATTCCTAAATCCAATAAACTAACCCATGGCTATAACATGAATACTTAAATTTTATGTAGAGACATAAAAGATGATCAAGTTTTAGTATATAGCCAAAGAAAAAGGTCTACAAATATATGGATAAGATTGGGTACCTTATCTTAGGGACACTATGGATGCAGCCTACTTTGTATATTGATACAAATGATGTTATCCCAAAGTCATTCATGTAGAGATATGTGAGTGGGAGCATCTTATGCAAAAGATGTTTGCATAAAACCAGACCATGAAATAGTCACTTTTTTCTTTATAACAACTGTTTACTGTTAAAACTGACTATTTCAATTTAATGACCTAAGGTAACTTGATCTTAATCCTGAGCCAACTATGAACAACTGTTTATTCGGGATTATCCTTTAATCTGCATAGGTGAGAGTGGTTCAACATTGTTGCTCAATAAGCCTCCATTTTAAGGGTAAGACCGAATAGATAGTTGAGGACATAGTCATGCAAGACGAAATTCACTCCTACCCATCTTAGGGTCAGTATATAAGTTGTTCCCTTAAGTACTAACTCCTGGTCTTGAACATAGGGGCCCCGCCTTCTCGTGGCTGAGAAGGATTCAGTTTATTGGTAGGACCATAAACCAATTGTTCATTAGAGAATTAGTAGAGACTTAAGGAGCAAGATATATTATAGGGGTAAAACAGTAATTTTGACCTAACTGAAAATGAGAATGACCCGTGAATGATCGACTTACTGATTATAGTTAAATCAAGTGGACAAAAATATAGTTACAGTAAGGAGAGTACAACTATTGAGCTATAGTCGTATGTCTCGGTAGTCAATGAATAGTGATTAATTCAGTTTAAAGAGTTTAGCCAATTAATCTCAAATCGTTGGAGCTCATGATCAGTATATCCATTAGGTCCCTTTACTAGCTCGTAAAAGGATTAAACCTTAAAATAACGTGTTCAGAGAATTTGAAATGTACAAATTCGGTTTAGGGTTTGGATTAATATATTTGATATAATCAAATGTTTAGTTAACGAATTAAACAGATTTGGAGAGTTGGAAATATTTAAATTTGATTTAAATATCAAGTACATGAATAGTGATTCATGTATGGATTAGGTATTTTATTAATTTAATATTTGATATTAAATTAATTGTTAAATTAATAAATTAAAATTGTTTAATAATTTAATTATTTAAAACAAAGTATATTAAATAAATTATAATTTGAAATAATCAAATTCAGAATCCATTTCATTTTAATTTAAGTTTATTTTGTATAAAATAAAATTAAATTCAAAAGAAATAATAAAGAAATTTGAAAGTGGGAATATCCTATTTTTCCAATTTTTGTTGACAACTAATCTCACAATTTTAGTGGAAATTGAATGTCAAAATTCCATTAAAACTGATTGCATGTATTAATCCCATAAATATGAGATTAAGGGAAAACGCCATGCAAAACTGAAATTTTAGACGGAAAAAAAAAAAAAAAGAGTGATGTCAAAATTTTGTCTCAAAATCCCAAAATTCTCGTAGTTACCTCTCAATTTG